>NW_019386914.1:0-18488 GCF_000671375.1 Centruroides sculpturatus | reverse complement strand
ATCCAATAAAAATGGTTCAATTTAAATTGATTGAATTAAATAAAAACGTTTTGCATCACTTATGTTACTTTATTTAAGCATTGAAGACTGCTCTATATCAATTGTATATACGAAAATACGGGCCTATTTCATTCTTTCTGATTACGAAGCAATCGATTTATAGAGAATATTCAGTTCCATCAAATAAATAACAGATGGTTGCCATCTTCAATGTGGCCGAGAGCAAATCTAATAATAGGCCTCCAAATTAAGTAAGTGTGTTGGGAACTTCTCTCAATCATGAGTACATACTAGAGAAACGGAATTAATCAAATTTTATAAAACCGATGCATTTTTTGTTTCACCCATAAAAAAATTATCTGTTTGTTTTTCAGCTATTAGGCCTATATTAATAATATCAATTCAATATTTAAAAAAATACTTTCAATTTTAACGATTTCGAATTAGGTTTAGAAATATTATTTCCATTATAAATAAGCGCGCTGTATATCAAAGATTATACTAAACGCAATTGAATAAGACAGTTAGCCTAGGCAATTTTATAGAGTAAGTCTAGGCAATTTAATAATAGTTACTGCATTGCCTTTGACTGCTGCCCATATGATTTCAGAAAGATAAGATGACATAAATGATGTGAAACAGACAAGTTTGGCCACAAAGGTAAAGAAAACGGGGAAAAAAATGTATGTTCAGAGGTCGAGCAAGTCCAGCAAGTCATCAATCAACAATATCTAGTGACACATGTTCCAGTATCGAAGACTGTAACCTCCCCAGTGACCAGATATCTAATAGTACAATAAAACTTTTAAAAATTCATGCAACCAAAAACGATTGTTACTAAATCACAAAAAAATATGTATCTTATATACATAACAATCATTAAGTAGAAATTGTTTTCTTTATTGTTTGAACTTTAACAAAGTATCTTATTAATTTTTTAAAGGGGGAATAAAAATTCAAAAAATAATTCAGCAAATATTTAATTGGTAAAAATGAAAAAATATCAAACGAATGGTAATGATTATGAATATAAATAAGATTAACTACAAATTAATTGATGTTTACAAAAACTTGAGCTCACTGATGCATTTAAAACAAACCAAATATATAATTATTTATCGCTTTAAACGGAATTAATATAAATACATTTTATTTTAAATTAAACTCGACAAACACAAGGGAAAATAATATTTTTCATATTAAAACCGTACATTTACAGTAAATTAACATTAATTACACCCAAATATGTAAACAACTCGAAAAACAAATGAACGAAAATCATTAAAGATAATATTATTAACTCAATTAAATATTAATATTCCAGCATTAACTAATTTATTATTATTTGTATTCAAAATTAGTTTCAAAATAAGGTTATATATTATTACTATTTTATTAATAATTATTCCAAACAATAATAGTATATTATTATTTGAAACAATTTTGAAATAAACGAAATCTTGTTATTAAAAAACTCCCTTCAAACTTCCTCCTGTTATGATTTTTTTGTTTGCCACATTCAGAAAAAACAAACAAGCAAACAAACAAAAAATACGCCGAAAAATCATTTACCAAAATACAATTTATCGCTAACTTTAATCAATATATACTATTGTGTGTTACAAAAATTTTATGGCAATTAACTTAAATTAAAAACAAAATGGTACAAGTTTTATAACAATGATTTTTACCTCGTTTTAAAGCAAATTGTAGTTTATAAAACTAAAAATTCACCAAAAACATATGTACTCTTAAAAGTTTTAAAGATTTGTTTTTATTAATAGTTGTAAAAATGTTTTGAATAATCTGAAGATAAATGTGAAGAAAAACGTCTTCAATTCACACAATGCAAAACCCCAAGGAACCAAAGATAACCGACCAATAAAAAGACTAGAAAGAAAAAGTCCTATCTAATGATCTGGTAATGACGTTGTCTTTTGTTCAGTTAAGTCTACTAGTTTCTGTCATTAGTAATTCCAATTTTCCAAATGAATTTTGATATATATTTGGAAATTATCTAAAACGAAAACATCAAATATTAATGTTTCTGAATGATTTAGTTTTTTAAATATTATTTTTCTAAAATTTAACATCATATATCTTACACTAATTATTATTATTCCCATTAATTTTTAATAGTTACCACATTTAATAAACAGCGAACTCAGTTACTTTAGAGCCAATTAAACCATTGAATTCCGATTAACTATAGATATAAGCTCAAAATTAAACATTTATATTTTGTTTTCCTACAATTTTGCAGAAACTTCAATTTCTGAATTTAACAAATTTCTTAACGAACAAAATAAGATTTCGATTTTCCCTAAAACACAATAAAATAAATAGTATTGCATTGCCTTGGATAAAAGGCAAAATTAAAAAAGTATTTAAAAATACATTCAAATAAATATAATGTGATATAAAACAATCCATATTCGAATCCAACAAATATATTTTAAAAAATATCAAATAACAATATTTTATTTGTGAATCAAACAACAAACCTACATTATTATTTAATTTATCGAGTTATATAACTAAATTAATTTGTGCTTCTTTGAATCTGTTATGTAAGTTTAAAAAATATTTTGTAATAGCTTCTCTTGTAAAGATTTATAAAATAAATGATTATATCTATATGTATTTTAGAAATAAATAAATTTCATTTATTATTTTTAATAATCATTATTTTACTTCTTATGAGTAACTGTGTGATTTTATAGACACGACTTGGAAACAACTGTTCTCCTCTAACTCAATAAGTGCCAACACTAAGAAGCAATGCTGTCATAACGGGAGTTTCATAACCACCAAATTACAATAGCTGCAGGACAACTGTAACTCACACGGAACACTTTTATACGTTACGTTGGAATATCCAGTCACCCGCGGCCTAACGACCAGCGTTATCTTCCACACTGACTGGCCATTCACTAGACATGAGAATACGGACCAGCAGATAGCGCCATGTACAATACAAATGTCCAAAGTCTGATAACGCTCCTCTTCCTCCCCCTTTCGCCATTATGTCGACATTGCTCGAGGACACAAAGTCAAATGACACCCTTTACCAATCTACATGGAGACTTAGAATGTCAAGAGTACATTTTCCACCTGTACAGTTCGATCGATGGCATCGATGTCAAACGAGGTACTCGCTCTTGGTGAGAGAATTAACAAGACAGTTCCGGCAATGTTGCAGATAAGAGACCAACACACTCAATTTCTCTACTGCAGACACTTTATCGTCGTTATTCACGCTCAGCGATTTCTAAAGCTGTCATATATCATCACTAGGCCAAACCTATCGTATATCGCCCATGATGTGACCCCAATAACTAAATCAGTTCAAACAGATTCTTAAGATAAAAAAAATATATTTTCTGGATTCGGCAAGCTTGCGTACTGATAATTTGACACAGCTTAATTCATTAATTCATCATATTAGCTTAATTCAATTTTAAAACTTCATTCATGCTATATATGGTATATCTCTCTATAGGCAAATCCATATTAGAAAAGGAAAAATACTTAACTTCATTACAGTGATCATAGAGTGTAAGTTTATTATTATTTTATAAGATATGGAAAAAATTCAGTTTTCACGGAAAAGAATGGAGGAAGGCATTAAAAGAGAATAATTAACATAAGGTGCCGAACTCGACACAATTGACCGTCTGCTTTCCTTTGAACGACTGGGCAACGAACCAAGTTGGATCCAGCTCGTTTATTTCATCGCGAGTTTTTTCTTTTTTTTTAATAAACTGAGAATTCAAAAATTTTAAGCTTTGGTACGACAGCCGATGCCGTTCAGTAAAAGCTTAACAGAACAGACGATGAATCGAATATCGACAGAATCCAGCTAACAAATCAATACAGACTAGCAGCAGATGGCATTTTTCTCCACTGTTCGATATTAAAGTCGCTGCCAGATAAGAACTTTCACGTATCGCTATTTTTAAGGATTATCTTTAGGCCTATGTATTTTCGTTTGTGTTAGATAACAAATTTAACTTTGCTAAAACATAATAAAATGTAACTGGTGTGTGTCGGAAAGGAATTTAATTTTACACCCATCTGTCGCGACTCGGATATAAAATCGATTCCTTAACGATTAAAGAGAAGAATGGCGATTAGTCAAAATTTGACACAAGTTTTAAAAATAATCTCTATAAATTCACTAACATACAATGAACAAACGATATAGATAATTCCCGTAATTCACGAAGTAAATGCCGCGTAAATTAAATAGTAGTCAATGCTTCAGGAAGAATAGTTTCAGAACGATAGGCAACACATTCGCCAGATATTTTAATAATAAAGGTTCAATACCGGTAAGCAATACGTATTTCGTTACTATGGAAACAAAACAACTCTTGGAAGTTTAATCAAACTACAGTGGTGCTTTTTCTTGGACAGATGGACGGATGAGATTTCTTCACACCGGAGACGTGCTAATCGTAATTGTAGTCTTACAAGTCGCCAATAATGGAGGTATTAACGGTAAAGAGAGAAACAAGAATTTTCTTCTCGAGAGCGGAGAGTTACAAGTGTCCTCAACAGTAAGTCCTACGTCCATCAAAGAAAGAGATTGCGGTCGATTTGTATCACGACATCGTCCGGCGAATTCCGTCATAAAAGTCGAGAGATCCAAGTTTTTATAACCTCAGTTTGATTTTATGATTCGTGGTCTTATTTCACGCAGCGCCGAGCTGAAACTCAGACGACGCTTTGTGGTAATTACTGTCGCTTTGCCCAAATTGAAATTCGAAACACATTGGACGAATAATTACATTTTGCCAGTGCGAAGCGCTAATTGCGCCGGCTGCAAGCTACAGCTATTTCTACCTGAAATAGGATGGCAGCAATTTGAATGAAGAATTATTTTCAGTGAAAAGAATATTTTTCCGTCCATTTTCACTCGATCCAATAAACAACTTTCTCTTCATAATTAAACCAATAAAATAAACCGAGAGTTACGATTACAACGGTGCGTGATAAAATATCATTTCTGTTCGGTTTCTCTTTTCGAGAAAAGTCACAATTATCATAATTTAGTGGCATTTGGATAGATTATACATTATTAAATTTATACTTCCTGTTTGCGTTTATCACAAAAATTTATGTAAAGTAAATCTTTAATTTTGTATGATTGTCATATCTTACTGTAATAATCTATTACTATAAATTTAATTGTTTATATGTATACATAATTGTTCAGACATTTAAAATGCATAACAAAAAATTTATAATTAAACCAAACCATTATACTGTAATAATTATAAAGATATTATAACGTCATAAAACTTATTTATTTTCATATTCAAAATATTTTTATCTGATGCTAACAATTTCTCAGGAGAATAGAAAAGAGTAGAAACAGTAAAAAACAAAAAAAATTCAGCGTTTGCAATATTAAAGTTCACATCATATTATTAATTAAGATTTTATCACGATAATTACTTTAGTCAAATAACTAAGGTTGACTAAAACGTACAGCTTGTAAATTTTTTCCCGATTAAAATAAAAACAAACAAGAAGACTTCATTTACATATATCAGAAGTCATTTCTGCACAAAACGCAATTTCAAGCACTTAATATGCGAAAAAATTGATAACGAATTAACTATAATTAATAATAATGACTCATTTAAAACCATTTCATTATTAATAAACGGAGTACGATGAAGCAAAAGTAACAAAATATAAGCACAATGCTCTAAAACTGATAGTAATATGGAAATAATAATAATAATAATAATAATAAATTTGTGTAAACTACACAATTTTTCTCCACAATGATATAAGATAACATAACGTGACGCAAGTGAAAGAAAATAAATAAAATATTTTCAAATGTCGAAAACATTTTTTAAAAACATTAATTTATAAAAATTTAAATAAAATGAAATGTGACTTAGACGGAATGCCAGGCGCTACGAACTTCAAGTAAATACATAAACTTTCGGTTTTAGAAATTACCGTCGTGAAAATCAATAGGCCTCATGTTTCATCATATAAATATGAAGCATATCAAAATCGTTTTCATTTACTTAGCTTATTTAGTTATTTTAGTACATAAATTGATCACGGACAAAGAAAATTTGTTAAATCGTGTTTACTTCTACTCCATCAAATTCCGGAATCATTTTTTATTCCTACATTCCTATATTTTTATTCCTTATTTTTTATCTTAAATTGTTGAAAAATAAAATATAAAAAGAGTATTTAAATAGAGAGCTTAAAATACACGATTATATTTTATTAAAAGCCAATTAAATATTTTATCAATTATTCTATCGTATTAACGAGTTTTGAAGAAAACGTTTTGTTAAAAAACACTAACGGTGCCAGAATAAATATATAAAATAAAAATATAAATATTTTACTATTTTGCAAAGTTAACAGTAAAACTTTTATTATTAAAAGGAGTCAAACCAGCACAATTATCTACTGATTAAAAGAAAAAGCACGTTTGATATTAAAATATTCTGTAAGATCTGTAAACGATTCTAGTTTTATTATTTATGAAATGGAGATGACACAACGTTACGAAATGGCTAAAAATACTTTAAACGAATTTATATGAAAAATAGAAGCAAAACTATACAAACAAAAATAATGAAGCATGTAAAGAAACAAATGGATAAAACATTATTAACTAACAAAGAAAAATTCTCTCTCTTTTTAAAATAAAACTTCCACGTGCTGTAATATTAATGACTATACAAATGCAACAATCTACGAGATACTAATGTAAAAATCTAGCAACGAGTTGCCTAACTTTCCAGGCAAAAACATATAAAACTGCGTGTGGCGCCATCTGTTACAAGATTTTATTTTAAAAATATTTTTATATTCTTAATTATTATAAAATGGCAAAAAGCTTAATTTTGAGAATAGATATGAGTTTTATAAAAAAATTGTAAATGATGACAACGAATAAAATCTTCATTAAGTCCAACTCTACTCGAGATACGAAGTACTGTACAGTACAGTACAACCCACCTCTATTTTCCCCACCCCTAGACCTTTAACAACCAAAATTTAATCGCATCAATCCCCATAATACACAAACCTCCCTGCAAAATTTCAATAATTTTCGACAAAAAGCACATGAGTTATTAAGCTTCAAAATGAACAAAATCTCGTCTCCCACATACACTAACATTCAACCACACAGGAAAAAAAATCCCAATTTTTTTGAGTTTCTTGATGCTTCAAGGTCCCAAAGTCCAAAAATGTAAAATTCACGGAGGTCATTTTTTGACCGATCGCCATACTTTCCCTCTGTTATGTGTAACAACATGGGAAGTAAAAATTAATATTTAGGCCTATCTATTACAATCTTCTTGAACTACAGTAGAGAGTCGTTTATCTGAAAGTCAGTTATCCGAAAGAATTCCAGTCGGCAAATTTTAATTTTCGCTAGTGCTGTGGCGCTGCAATCTTTGGCTACATCTTGGGCTACTCCAATATTTTTTTTTGTTGGTGTGTGTGTTTTAGTGGAAACACTGGCACTTTTGTGTAGTGTTTTTCTGAGGACTGTGTGTCGCGCTGAATCAAACATTTTTGATACTGGATTAACTTCTAAAGTATAATTTTTTTTGTTTTTATATTTTTCAATATATTTATTTTGTTTGTAAAAAATAAAGAAATAATTTTTAACGATACAATAGCCACGATTATTATTTTAAAAAGTTTACATTCAGCTTAACATCGACAAAATTCAAAGCGAAGCGACACGCAACGGAGAAAAATTTCAACATGGGATAGGTTAATATATTTTTTCGTGCGTAATCGGTTATCCGAAAAATAAGTAATCCGAACCACCTCAGTCCCCAATTGATTCGGATAAACGACGTTCTACTGTATTTATTATTTCTGATTATAATAAGAAGTAAAAAAAATTTCTAACCATTATTATGAAAATATACTATTACATTCTTGGGCATTTGGAATATAATAGAGTTTTTAAATGGTGTTTGCAGCGTTTTGATTGATTTGAAAAGTGATTAGTTAGTCTTTATGAATAAATTTTGATTTCATTTTATTCAGAAAAAACAACTGCATCATCACTAATGTACATTTGTAAAAATACCTCTGCTAATGCAAACGTATGATATATTTATACAATTTAACACGGCATTCTGCTTATTTCCACTTCCATATCTGAAAATATTATACAGTATCAAATTTATTTGTAAACTTTCAATACTTACAAAATTTTTCGAGCTAATAGAATAATTTAAAATTTAAAAAGAATGAAAATAAATTCGTAATAATATATTCTAATTTATACCAAAATTTAATTTTCGTTAGTTCCTTTATAATGAAATTTTATTATTTAAAGTTTAAAGTTCCATAGTAATGGATGAACGACAAACAGAAAGAAAAAAAANAGAAAAGTCACAATTATCATAATTTAGTGGCATTTGGATAGATTATACATTATTAAATTTATACTTCCTGTTTGCGTTTATCACAAAAATTTATGTAAAGTAAATCTTTAATTTTGTATGATTGTCATATCTTACTGTAATAATCTATTACTATAAATTTAATTGTTTATATGTATACATAATTGTTCAGACATTTAAAATGCATAACAAAAAATTTATAATTAAACCAAACCATTATACTGTAATAATTATAAAGATATTATAACGTCATAAAACTTATTTATTTTCATATTCAAAATATTTTTATCTGATGCTAACAATTTCTCAGGAGAATAGAAAAGAGTAGAAACAGTAAAAAACAAAAAAAATTCAGCGTTTGCAATATTAAAGTTCACATCATATTATTAATTAAGATTTTATCACGATAATTACTTTAGTCAAATAACTAAGGTTGACTAAAACGTACAGCTTGTAAATTTTTTCCCGATTAAAATAAAAACAAACAAGAAGACTTCATTTACATATATCAGAAGTCATTTCTGCACAAAACGCAATTTCAAGCACTTAATATGCGAAAAAATTGATAACGAATTAACTATAATTAATAATAATGACTCATTTAAAACCATTTCATTATTAATAAACGGAGTACGATGAAGCAAAAGTAACAAAATATAAGCACAATGCTCTAAAACTGATAGTAATATGGAAATAATAATAATAATAATAATAATAAATTTGTGTAAACTACACAATTTTTCTCCACAATGATATAAGATAACATAACGTGACGCAAGTGAAAGAAAATAAATAAAATATTTTCAAATGTCGAAAACATTTTTTAAAAACATTAATTTATAAAAATTTAAATAAAATGAAATGTGACTTAGACGGAATGCCAGGCGCTACGAACTTCAAGTAAATACATAAACTTTCGGTTTTAGAAATTACCGTCGTGAAAATCAATAGGCCTCATGTTTCATCATATAAATATGAAGCATATCAAAATCGTTTTCATTTACTTAGCTTATTTAGTTATTTTAGTACATAAATTGATCACGGACAAAGAAAATTTGTTAAATCGTGTTTACTTCTACTCCATCAAATTCCGGAATCATTTTTTATTCCTACATTCCTATATTTTTATTCCTTATTTTTTATCTTAAATTGTTGAAAAATAAAATATAAAAAGAGTATTTAAATAGAGAGCTTAAAATACACGATTATATTTTATTAAAAGCCAATTAAATATTTTATCAATTATTCTATCGTATTAACGAGTTTTGAAGAAAACGTTTTGTTAAAAAACACTAACGGTGCCAGAATAAATATATAAAATAAAAATATAAATATTTTACTATTTTGCAAAGTTAACAGTAAAACTTTTATTATTAAAAGGAGTCAAACCAGCACAATTATCTACTGATTAAAAGAAAAAGCACGTTTGATATTAAAATATTCTGTAAGATCTGTAAACGATTCTAGTTTTATTATTTATGAAATGGAGATGACACAACGTTACGAAATGGCTAAAAATACTTTAAACGAATTTATATGAAAAATAGAAGCAAAACTATACAAACAAAAATAATGAAGCATGTAAAGAAACAAATGGATAAAACATTATTAACTAACAAAGAAAAATTCTCTCTCTTTTTAAAATAAAACTTCCACGTGCTGTAATATTAATGACTATACAAATGCAACAATCTACGAGATACTAATGTAAAAATCTAGCAACGAGTTGCCTAACTTTCCAGGCAAAAACATATAAAACTGCGTGTGGCGCCATCTGTTACAAGATTTTATTTTAAAAATATTTTTATATTCTTAATTATTATAAAATGGCAAAAAGCTTAATTTTGAGAATAGATATGAGTTTTATAAAAAAATTGTAAATGATGACAACGAATAAAATCTTCATTAAGTCCAACTCTACTCGAGATACGAAGTACTGTACAGTACAGTACAACCCACCTCTATTTTCCCCACCCCTAGACCTTTAACAACCAAAATTTAATCGCATCAATCCCCATAATACACAAACCTCCCTGCAAAATTTCAATAATTTTCGACAAAAAGCACATGAGTTATTAAGCTTCAAAATGAACAAAATCTCGTCTCCCACATACACTAACATTCAACCACACAGGAAAAAAAATCCCAATTTTTTTGAGTTTCTTGATGCTTCAAGGTCCCAAAGTCCAAAAATGTAAAATTCACGGAGGTCATTTTTTGACCGATCGCCATACTTTCCCTCTGTTATGTGTAACAACATGGGAAGTAAAAATTAATATTTAGGCCTATCTATTACAATCTTCTTGAACTACAGTAGAGAGTCGTTTATCTGAAAGTCAGTTATCCGAAAGAATTCCAGTCGGCAAATTTTAATTTTCGCTAGTGCTGTGGCGCTGCAATCTTTGGCTACATCTTGGGCTACTCCAATATTTTTTTTTGTTGGTGTGTGTGTTTTAGTGGAAACACTGGCACTTTTGTGTAGTGTTTTTCTGAGGACTGTGTGTCGCGCTGAATCAAACATTTTTGATACTGGATTAACTTCTAAAGTATAATTTTTTTTGTTTTTATATTTTTCAATATATTTATTTTGTTTGTAAAAAATAAAGAAATAATTTTTAACGATACAATAGCCACGATTATTATTTTAAAAAGTTTACATTCAGCTTAACATCGACAAAATTCAAAGCGAAGCGACACGCAACGGAGAAAAATTTCAACATGGGATAGGTTAATATATTTTTTCGTGCGTAATCGGTTATCCGAAAAATAAGTAATCCGAACCACCTCAGTCCCCAATTGATTCGGATAAACGACGTTCTACTGTATTTATTATTTCTGATTATAATAAGAAGTAAAAAAAATTTCTAACCATTATTATGAAAATATACTATTACATTCTTGGGCATTTGGAATATAATAGAGTTTTTAAATGGTGTTTGCAGCGTTTTGATTNGCAACGGAGAAAAATTTCAACATGGGATAGGTTAATATATTTTTTCGTGCGTAATCGGTTATCCGAAAAATAAGTAATCCGAACCACCTCAGTCCCCAATTGATTCGGATAAACGACGTTCTACTGTATTTATTATTTCTGATTATAATAAGAAGTAAAAAAAATTTCTAACCATTATTATGAAAATATACTATTACATTCTTGGGCATTTGGAATATAATAGAGTTTTTAAATGGTGTTTGCAGCGTTTTGATTGATTTGAAAAGTGATTAGTTAGTCTTTATGAATAAATTTTGATTTCATTTTATTCAGAAAAAACAACTGCATCATCACTAATGTACATTTGTAAAAATACCTCTGCTAATGCAAACGTATGATATATTTATACAATTTAACACGGCATTCTGCTTATTTCCACTTCCATATCTGAAAATATTATACAGTATCAAATTTATTTGTAAACTTTCAATACTTACAAAATTTTTCGAGCTAATAGAATAATTTAAAATTTAAAAAGAATGAAAATAAATTCGTAATAATATATTCTAATTTATACCAAAATTTAATTTTCGTTAGTTCCTTTATAATGAAATTTTATTATTTAAAGTTTAAAGTTCCATAGTAATGGATGAACGACAAACAGAAAGAAAAAAAATTACAGTCTATTCTGTCAGAACGTAAAATATTTTTGTAAATATATATAAATGATGTTATACCATAGAAAAATGTGAAAACCAATACGATTATTTCGCGAAACCACTTTCAATACGTGTTATTCTTAGGCGGCATAAATTTCTTTTCAATAAATAAATGTGTAAAATCATTGAATTTTCCTCTAAATATTCACGCAATTAACTTAATTTTCGGGTTATTATATAAACGTGTGTGCATTATATATAACCAATTTATTACAACTTTTGTGCTTTCTTATAAAATATCAAATCATATTGTTCGCATAATGTTATGAATTTTTACCAGGAGAGGAACAAAAAATTGATACAGTCCCAAGAAAATACTTGTAACTAATTAAAGTCGCAAATTCGACAGATATGATGTGAAAAAAAGCAGCGAAGACGAATAATACCTATTGCTCCCAAGATGAACCAAGCATGTTAAACGAAAAGAAATTTTAAACTTATGATGTCTGTATATTACATATATAAAGCAAAAACGGCAGTGTTAAGGAACCGACTTAAAACTCTAAAAACGCCGATGCAGCAGAAAATATGAATTATGATAACAAGCATTAGAGCGAGAGAACGGTAGCAGCTGTTTTCCAAATCCGCGACTCCTGTCACTCACTACAAATTCACAAGATTTCCGATTAAGTAACTCGGAGATAAACAATGTTTATTTGTAGATATCTCGACCCGGAGAACAGCTTTGGTTTTCATTTGCAAATGTGTTAAAATTATCGAAAATTATTTATTTAACGCAGGGCTTCTTAAACTTTTTCACTCGCGGCCTCCCTTTTACCTAATAAAGTTTTACGCGACCCCTGTATATAGATATATAAAATAAAAATACAAATAAAATCACAAAATAATTTATTCTAAAACAATTCTTTGATATACGTATTATTTTACCATTTATTAAAGACAAAAGCAAATTTGCATACAAATGAGATGGATGCACTTGTTATTTTTTACATAAAGAATGAAATCTTGGCTTAATATTTGACACTGCAGGACGCAGGGCATCATCAGCGTTTACCGACATTTTGATTTTACAATGGTCAATGTCGAAAGCGCTACTTTGCATAAATACATTACTTACAAGTTAGTGTAAAATTTGTGTTGTCAAATTTTTGCGACTCCGCACATTCAGTTAGGCAACCCTCTTTGAAGTTGCGACCAGTTTAAGAAACCCTCATCTGAAGCAAAATTTGTCAGATAAAAAGCATTCAGATTAAAAACACGCTATTTAGAAAAGAGAGAGAGAAAAATAAATAAATAAATAAAAATAACAATAAAATTCGAGTCAATAAAATCAAAGAATGAAAAAGTTCAGATATAAGAGAGGAGAAATATAAAAGTTATTAATAATATCAAGAAAACCGAAATATAAGATGTTGTCAATTGTTGACTTGCATTGAGCATATAATTGCCATAGCGATTTTGCGAAATACACACATTGCTTTAATAAGATAGAATATTACACATGTGTCCAAAACTTAAGAACGAACACAATTGCTAGCGGTGATAACTAGAAAAAGCCATCGAGCCAGTCGGTGACCAACCAGCAACAACGCCATGAATGCTGCATCGCAGTTCGAAGTGGATATATTCCGTACTGACTTGTCTCTGTCTGGGTCAATCATTGGTAAGCACTTTCCATCCGTTCTCCAATTATGTTCGACTGCTTTATGTATCTTTCTTCACCAAAGACTTACTTTTATTGCTTTGATTTATAAAATCTTACAAGTTGTTGTGTGTTAGACGTCGGTTAATACAATTCTTGTCATATTTGTCTGCAGTTCTCTCTATTCATGTACAAATATCGCCCGTAAGTTTTGGATACGTGTGTAACAATGACCTTATATCTAAATTTAGTAACCAAACAAAATTCATAAATTTCAACTTCGATATATTCAATAAAAATACAAAATATAAATCTGAGTTTTATATATATAAATAGGCATTTCGCTATAGTTAAACAATCAATAAGATAAATAAATAATTTATAATAAAAATACATTCATTTCCACTTCCATTGTTAACTACTTATATTTATAAAGAATTAATTAAAATATTTCGTTATTAAAACAATTATATTTTTACGATGTTATAGATATTTCTATTGGCTATTTTAATTTTAAATACATTATGAAATTCTGATTTTTCTTTAAAATATGAAAACAAAAAGTATTTACCTGGTCGCTATCTTGAGCTTGCCAGCTGTCATTGCTCTGAAAGAGAAAAAGAAAAACAGAAAATGAATTGATATAGTGACAAATCAAACAACCGCGTATCAAAAATGCAATTTTCCCAGCTGAATCATCCATTTCTTTAGCCATACAATACACACTCGACAGTTACCTAACGACACATTTACACGCAAAACAAAAACAGAAGAGTGCATCTCCTAGACGCAGCAGTTTGGTTTTACGTTTAAAATCGATCGAAAGGAACCACCAAAATAATATATATATATATATATATATATATTTCTTTTTTAAAATTTGCATTTCCTTTAACTCAGTGTTTCTCAACGGAGGCGATATCGCCTCTATGTGGGCGTTTTCCATGTTGATGGGCGATTAGTAACAATTTATATTTTGGGGGAGGCGATATAGTAAAACATTATATTAAGAATAATTAGATATTCTATTCGTTATATCGTACAATAATTAAACAAATAACATTATCCTAGTCACTAGTCTATTCAATGCAGTACGAATTTGGCGTTAGCTTGGCCCTCGGCATCGGAATTTGTAGTAAGGGGGCGATACTACGTTGAAGGGGACGACGATTCGTTAGAGGTTGAGAAACACTGCTTTAATTGAAGCATAGTAAGGAATTCTTCGTTTAGTTTTCGTAACGTTATGGACTAATTTCCAAGCAATCAACAGTATTCTTCTCTATTACTGTTTATAAAAGAAAATTATTCTCCAGAGTAAGATTAAATTAAAACGAGTTGCTGAACGTGTTTATGATATACAGAAACATAAATAAAAGAAATGCAAAAAAAACTATTTTTCATGTAGAAAACAAAATATAATACTAAATTACTGAAAAAATACATTTTGATACGAAGTGAATGAAAATTATAGTCAAGACCAGAATATAGATTACGCGTAAATCAAACCACATATTGATATCGAGTGAAATCGATACATCAAAACTAAAAAAACGGAACAAGAACTTCAATAATATAAACGAAATTATAATAATCGCAGAGAAACCAGTCGATATCGCTCTATATTTTTTGTCGTTCTTACATTTTCTTGCTTCTTTTCTGGACTGAAGAAATTGAAATTTATAAGAAAAAAAAACCTCAAAAGATTTTTGAATGTTGAGAGCTGCAGTGTACTATAACAATGTATATAACGCTGTCACATTATACCCAACTTTCAAAATTTTCGATATCGTAAATTTTTACATTTAGCGTTGATTGTATCTTTACAAAAAACAACAAACGACAAAAACGCGTACTCCAGGAAAAAATAATACATAAAATGGAAAAAACAGCTGAAAAGTGAGACATAGCATTTATTCAATAAAGCCTTAAGATGTCAGGCAACTCGAGATCATCGATCTCAAGAACGGACTCGAATCGAATTCTTTTTCACCACAAAACCGGTAATGGTATTATTATTCACCTTTAGAAAATTCAAATTCTTTATGGCAAAACCGGTGCTTTTTTTTACAAAGCAGTAAATCCATTTTCAAACTTTTTACAATGGATGTCGGTATCTTCTCGGAGTTCCAGTAAAAGAACGAAAGGCATCCCTGTAAATGGCGTCGCGTAAAAGTCTTTGCTATCAACTACTGCACTTTTATAATTATAAATAAAAAAGTAAATAAATTCTTCCAGAAGTCAATCTGGATTCCGTAGCAATTATCTGATTAGTTTTTTGACGAAATATTGTGAGCTATATTGGTCGTCTCATATTTTAGATTTCTTAGCAAAAATCTTCTTCGATACGGTACAATAAAGCTTATATACGTCAAATATGATAAAAAACTTTTAATCGTATAGGCACGAAAAGATTGTATTTCGTATTTCAATTAAAATTAAAAAAAAACAATAAATATTTGAACAAGCTGTACGTTCAATAACAAATAAAGTAAACCAAATGATTTTCTTGTAATGGTAACTTAATGTTTACTGATCTTATAAATT
Source organism: Centruroides sculpturatus (assembly GCF_000671375.1). Classification (NCBI taxonomy): domain Eukaryota; kingdom Metazoa; phylum Arthropoda; class Arachnida; order Scorpiones; family Buthidae; genus Centruroides; species Centruroides sculpturatus. The sequence goes on along the minus strand of NW_019386914.1, from coordinate 2,270 downwards.
ATCATGCTTTGCAGTTTTACCGTTCTATTTATAAGAGCGTAAACGATTCGATAAATGTACAACGATTTCGATAAACAATGAAATGAACTTACAGCCGAAGGATAAGCCGAAGAAGGAAATACTTTTGTTAGTATCCTTAAACGAATCCGGGCTAGAAACCTCATGACGAGGAGGAGCAGCTGCAGTACACTTCCACGCTTGGTCGACACAGGCTCAACTGACGTTAGAACAGACCGCCGCACGTGTGTTCGGCGCGTGCTTTGAACGTCACGGCGCTAGTTCGCCATCCCGGATAGGATTGGCCACCCCCTCAAATGGTGGGTGGAACGCGCCCGGTTTTAATGATGAAATCAATACCCAGAGCCCCCTGCAACTCGGATACTCGACTAGAAGTGGACAACTCGCACTCTATCATTGTCAACGCAGCTTCAGAAAAGAATTACCTAAACCAAAAAGTCAAACCGATTGTAAACTAATATATTCCCATTTACTCTACGGATAAATGCGAATGAAGGATCAAATTCCCATTAATAAAACGGCGAAAAACAAACCGAACGCAGTTAATTCATAAAGTAACCGCGAATGTCATTAACATTGTTTGCAATCACAGATGAAGAATGTAATCAAATCTGTGAACAAATACCTAATAAAAAAAATAAACACGGTATTAAATACGAGTCTTCTAAGTTATTGCCTTTGGATAGAATGAACTTGGCAAAGCCATCGCGTCGCCATGGTTACAGTGAAGATGGGGAAAGAAGATGGATAAGAGAAACTTGACTGCAGATACACATTTATATAGGAGCAGGTAAGTTTTACGGAATAATGTTCCTCGCAATGCTACAAGCAAATGTAATAGAAGAAAACTAAGATCTTAAAAAAAATTACAATAGACTTCTAAATAAATTCAGTTATATCTATTCTCGCTGGTAAAAATTTTCTTGAGGCTGAGAATTCTTTATATCTTTTGAAGGATGAATTTTTATACATTGTTATTTGACAGAAACATTTAATCGAATTTCGATAATAATCACGAAGCACTGATATCATTTTCATAAAAGCATTAAATCTCTGGCCTTAAAACTTTTTAGATAAGAATCCTTACAATATGTTCACACATTTAATGACACATTAAATAGATAGAATAACTCATTAATAAATTAATTAAAATTCGAAAATTCTACTTAAAAATTAGTCTATTGATTAAAGATAACAATTAGAATTGTGCCCCTAACAATTTACTAAAGAATGAACAAATCTTTCGGCGAAAAAATTATTATTCTTTTCATCTTCGCTTTAAACAAAATTTTTATTTCATTTTTAAACGAAATAAAGTTCTTGAACAAATATATCTAATTTAATTATTCTAATTTACAGCTAACTGTATTATTTGGATGACATATAACTTCATATTAATTTTACAATTTCATTTCAATTTCTTAACGTAGTGGTTTAATTACATTTCCAACAATTTCCAAATACTCTGTCCTCTATATTGTAATACATATATATAAACATAAATTAGCTAATTATTATTAAACTATGAGTTTCATCATTAGTAATTCCATGTTGATTCTCTTATCTCAAGCGAAACATTAGTTTCTTAAAATAATATATTAATAAAGATTATTTTCCTTACATGCTTTGAAGAATAATATTTATAACGATAATTAATACATTATGGTTATCCGTTAGAAATAATACAATTAAAGGAGGTATTTTAGCCAATAGTCCATAAATAGTCTTAATACAATATAGAAAACAACTTTCATCATTTATAAAATATCACGGAATAATTAAAAATTTTCTAAAAGAGTGAATTAACATCAATTGAATTTAATTATCGATTAAATTTCCAGTATATTTTGTATTGTATTAATCAGAAATTAACGGGCAGTTAAGTGCATCACTAACGAATTCGAAATTTCTGGCATTTTTTCAAGATAATTAGGTAGGCGTACAGCTAATACGATTCTAAAAACATCCCAAATATTAACAGAAAGTATGGACATACGATTAGCATAGTAGAATATATTCGAACACCATTGCAAGGATATTCTTATATCGTTTACTGAACTGCTTAATAAACATTTGACTAATGACAAGAGACATTTTATATTAAAATTTATGCAACCGAAGTTGGGATCGATTTTTAAAAACCAACTTCGTGGTTGGTTGCGATGGTTTCCTAAAAACACGCAAAAGATAAAAATAATCGCAATATAATAAAATGTAAAGTTTTGAAAATTAAAGTTATAAAGGAATAAATT
>NW_019386913.1:24889-39920 GCF_000671375.1 Centruroides sculpturatus | reverse complement strand
TTATATGTATTGTATAAATTTTTAAAAATTATTGTAATTATATCTCAAAAACTGGGTAATTGTAAATATACCACTCACTAAACCATCACCAGTTCACATCATGAAAAAGCAAACTTCTTACAAACATTTTTGTCTATGTGAAATAGACATCTTCAGGTCTCAATGATATCGAACAAATGGCTAGTAAAATAGAACATTTTTTCCAAAGTTCAGATTGACTGCATAATTTGAATACGTTGCGTAATGTTCAGGATATAATTTCAAAATATGTAAAATATTTAAATGATATCCGAATAAATAATCAATTAATTTCACATAATTTATTATGACACAAATATCCTTCGTAAATTATCCTTAATGCAAGTTTATGTAAGTGGAATCTAGTTCAGAAATGGTGCGCCATGCTGTGGATAGCGTGTCCGTTTCTTTGAACTTAATAGCGACTCCCTGTTTAACTGCCTGATAGACCTCAAGCAATTCGAGGTATTTGAGTTGTGCCTTATCCGAGATGCTGTGTAACAATTTAGCATTCTTTAGTTCAACGCATACTTCCTCATTACTCGCATATGTCGCTAACACCATAGTAGTCAGCTGTTTTCTTATGGAATATTCATGTTCTTTCATCCTCATGGCGAGACCTCTTGCCATTGCTCCAATGTATGTTAATGAGCAGTTAACTCAGTCGTCGTGAAGAGATACCACATAAACCCCTGGAGAGTATGAGTCATCTATATGGTTTTTATCATTTCTGATGAGAGAGAAGAATGTTGGAGAGCGTCGATATGTTACGTGCACTTTAATGGTCCTTGCAATTTCTCTGTATATATTAGAAAGTGTGTTGTCGTATGTGATAACTTTTGTTTGTCTTTCAGAATAGTCCTCTCCCTCTTATTTCTATATTGTTTTATGAGATGTTTGACCAAAGAGGATGGGTATCCATGTTGTGTTGCTAGGGCCTTGATCCACGACAATTCATTTTCCTTTCCACTTTGCTCTGGACAATGTGTGTGGGCCCTTTTTACCAAAGATCGAAAAGCAGAGACTTTGTAACTATAAGGGGTGTGTGAATGGTTAGGTATAAATAGAGGTACTGTACGTATGACTCCTTACGGAAAACACATGTGGAAAGATGACTGTGCTCCATTGTGATGTCCAAAAAATGTACTGTCTTACGACTCTCTTGTTCAACTTTCAATGACAGCCCATAGGAGGTTATTGTTAAAATATGTAAGTACTGAGTCAAGGGTAGGTACAGTACCTTGATCCATATTATGAGAATGTCATCAATGTACCTGACATACAATGCCATGTCCTCATGAAATTTAGGTAATATGGCATTCTCGTATTTTCTGACCACTAATTCACAGAGCGTTCCTGATATTGGGCTACCCATAGGTACACACCTCGTCTGTAGGTAGGTGACCCCTTTGTATTCGAAGAAGGACGAGTGCACCATCAAGTACTTTAGATCTAACACATCAGGTAGATATTTATAAGCACCCTCCACCTCTGCCAGAAGAAAATCTCTCAGCTCACAGAAACAGGGTTCCAGTTTTATAGACGGGAACAATGTTTGATAGTCACATACTATGAAATACACTGCCATTGACTCATTAAGATCCTGTAATTTATGAAGTACTAGTTCTGGATTGGTGACAGTGTATGTATGGTGCCAACACTGCCTCACATATTTGCATTTGCAAAACATCCATAAAAGTGGCCAACAGTTATGTGCGGTAGTGGACAAAACTACTACTATCACATGTTCCAAGGAAGTTTATCCAAGCCAATATACTGTTACTTCTGTGGTGTGTTAAAAGGATGAAAGATAGACTCAAAAATTTTATAATTTTTGTAAATAGTCATAATTCAATTTTTAAAGGTATTATCCATGTTTTTGCTGATAGAGTACTTTTGTTCTTTGACTCATTGTTCCAAGTTTTGCAAAGTAGCCCCTACATAGACACTATCAGAACCAAATTGAAGATCTTTAATTGGTATGGAGTAAATGCCTGATACAACGATCTGGTTGTCATTCTTTTTATCATTCCTAAGTAACTGTACACTGTAGGATTACGATGATAAATGATGCGTAAATTATTGAAGTTTGCAATATCATTCATCATTTTTCTTAAGAACGGGTAATAGTTGAGTACCATCATACGTTTATTGTTAATTATGGGAGAATGGCTAGTTTTATTTTGAAATGTTGCAATGAGTTTTTCTACAATATTCTTTTGGTAACCATTTTGCTGCACTATTTGGATAATGTAATCCATTTCCTTGTAAGTATCACAAATATTTGTTTATAATGTTCTATGGGACCAAGCTTCCATTATTAGACCAACAACTAGCAGACACACTATCAAACACCTTGAAAAGCTTGAAATTTTTAAAGCGCCAGTAAAAACAAAGTATATTAATTATAAGGATGCTGAGTCTTTGTCCACAGCATGGAAATCACTTTATGATGATAAACTTTATTGTTGCAGAAATTTTTTTAATGCAGAACCGTTGGTTATTTATATATATATCTTTATAACTTTGTCATTATTTTGAATTTGATACTCCCCAAGCATGCAACTTTGTATACGCAAGCACACTTATTATTTTTCATAATTTTAATTTCCTTGTTCTATTTTCTTAAAAGTTCTTTTTATTATTTATCGTTTAACTGATGAAGACCGTTAAAGATGGTTGAAAACGTTTTTACAGTATTAAATTAATTTGCTGGAGTGTTTGAAAGGTGGTACTTTTTATTCTATTATTCCCAACAATAATTATATTGACTTTACAAGGGATTGTTACTGGTGTAAATCCAATAATTTCTCATTATTTCATATCCTCAATGAATGCCTGGCATTACAGAAGTATCATCAAAAATATCAAATCAACGAACTGATTTATAGAAATCAAGAATCAAACTTTAGATCTAAAGTTAATAATTTATCTATATATATGTATAAAATAAATAATTTTTTTGTCCATATTACTAAAGAATTAACCAATTGTAGTGTTAATGATACTATTGTTTAATTAATTATTTTGACAACTTTTTCCAAAGATTGTACATTTATATATTTCTGTTATTTTGTTAATTACTACCACAGCAGTCTTTTTTCCACATGGGATTTGTATGATTGTATAGATCATTAATGTAATTATTTACCAATTATTTATTGTTCTATCTAACCCCCCTGTAACAAGGTTTCTTTAATACAATAAAGTTTGATTGATTGATAATTATTTCACTTTTAATGTCCTTCTGGAGGAACAGAATATACAGTATAGCAGGTATGAAGGCATTATTTTAATTCTTGCAATTTTCTGTGGAAGTATACATTGTTACAGGTTATCCACCCAAAATTACAGTACAATAGATCCTGCTTTACAATCACTTTACTTTTATAGCTACTATAAATTTTCTGTTAATACAATCATATGAAATGCTATATTTATTGTTAGCTATCTCAGTATGGTATTACTTACTTAAAATTTTATTTCTGAAAGTGTAACTTGATTTATGTCATTGAGCTTATAAGAAATTACAGTGGGTCACTTAATAGATAAATTATTTAATAAATAAAAAGTAAATATACAATGAAACCTGCTAATGTGACTACCTGCTTAAGTTGGCCATTTTGAGCTGGTTCCTACAAATTAATACATTTTGCAATGAAGACATATCTGTTACCATTGATCACTTTGGTCATGTCCCAAGATAAGAAATCATCTTGGGTAAAGTAACCATTAAAAATAATACATAAAAACAAAATCAAAAATTTAAAGAATATAATTGAATTTGTAGTGATTACATTGTAAATATAAAGTATTTGAAACAATTGTATTTTGTAGATAAGGGGTTTTAATTAAATTTCCTGTAATCTTTTGAAATCTTTATTTTGGAAGCTTAAATAAAAGAAATGGCAGTTTGAAAAATTTAAAATAATCTGTATCATAAATTGAAAACAACACGAATGATGTGCTGGAACTATTCAATTTTTAGCAGCAGTGTTGGCAGGAAATTTAAAAACTTGAAAGGGATTTTTTTTCACTTAAAAACTAATCAAAACTGATTTAACTGATTTAAAACTAATAATTGGTCATTAAAAAAACTATTAAGAGTGAAAAAATAAGTGATGACTTTTTGTTAATTTTGTAGTAGAAAATTATCTAATGTGTGGGTTCTCTTTTTTCTGCATATTCTGTATCCCCAAATTGTTTTTTAATGCTGTTTTGTGTTAGTGTTGCAATCAACTTCATTATGATAGTTGTTCAAAATTATGCTGAAAGCAGATCTGTTAAAAATTTGCATTAAAAAAGTCAAATTTTACATGGCAGCAAAATGTAACAAGTAGGTAGTGAGAGTGGCAGGATTAGCCATTTTACCAATTTTAAATTAATATTGCTGCTAGCAGTGTATGGCACAAATACTATTTGTGTTTAGCACAGGTGTGTTACTTTTTTGCTTTAAAATTTTTAATTACTAAGTAAGTACATTTATGTAAGTGCAAATTTTTCTGCACTTTTTCTAAGGAATACATGACTTTTTATTAAAATGAATTTATATATTTCATAGTGCATTTAAAATCATGTTGATCCACAATACTTTTTATCATTTACTTAGGTTTATACCATTTTTGTTAAAATTTATTTTTTAAAAACTATACCTCTTCTATATACATACATACTATTCTTAGGCTAGTTATGACCACATTATAGTTAATCATTGCACATTAATTGAATTCCTTGGCATATTAAAGTGCACTATAGTGAATTCTGCTCTAAGTGGAGTTACACTGAAGTTACAAGTGAGGTATATCTGTATAGTACTTTTTCTTAAATCTTACAAAATTGAACATGGGTTATTTTTGCAAAATAAAACTGATAGTGAGCCATGGCTTATTTTACTATAGCACAGCAGTGATAAAAGATTATCTGTACAAGATGTTATAAATTAAAATGTTTATTTTAATTTGGATTTTCTATTTTAATGTAAATTAATTTTTTTTATAGAATACCAATCTTTCAGAGATGAAGTGTATGGTTCTTGGTTTATACAACATTTAATTGATGTATTGATGAGAAGAGCTTGTAATACAGATTTACAAGTCATGTTGAATGAAGTAAGTTTTTTCTTTTATTTTTATTAATAGTTTATTTATTTAAATATGCTTATTTTTAATAATAATAATAATAAAACTTGTATTATATAAGTTTTATTTAAATTTAATTAGTAATTAAATTTCAAAAATATGCAATGTGTGTTGGGATTTTGATATTTGAAGGTGGTTAGAAGTTGAACTCTTAAGTGTGAAAGAAATTATTATTTTGTCATACCAGATTTCTGTCAGATAAACAATCACTGTCTTTTGGTGTTAATAAAGTTTTGATGAGTAAAACACAAAATAAACACAAAAAAATCTTGCAAGCACTTTCGACATGTATAGAATGTCTTCTTCAGGCCAAATGAAAACAAATTTTAGAACATTGATATAAATTTTAACATTAATATTAATAACACATGCATTCCAATTAGAACTTATTTTTAAATGTTTAATGTTAATTGGAACTTGCCTGTTATTTTTAAATGTTGCACTATTAATGTGCAACATTAATTAAACATTTAATTAATGGTCAAACTACTATAATTGAAAATTATTGGTAACTGTGATTTAATTTTTTTTAAGTTATTAAATAGTAAAACCTGTATTTTTGGGAGCTCTAGAGTGGGCCTATTACACAGATCCAATTTCTCAATAATGTTTTCCAGATGAATAAATTAAAAATTAAAAATTTTGACACTTCCGGAAGTGTCAAAATTTTTAATTTATAAACGCTGGCGTGAAGTGACCTACAATTTCATTCATATGAATAAATAGTTGCAGTCCTCACATTGGATAAGGATGGAAGATTCATTCCACAGGGATGTCTCCTGTGGAAACCTCCTTTCATTTGTAGTTTTTCCTGTAATAAATTATTGTTTTACAGTACTTTCATTTTGTAATTACTTATATCATCATTATGCTCACACATATACAGTTTTGTTCAGTTCCGACAACTCCTTAGTGCACTAATTTTTATGGCAATGAGTGTATAATATAATATGGCAATGAGTGTATAATATACACTCATTTTATTTTATGGCAATGAGTGTATAATATACACTCATTGCCATAAAAGTTGATAATAAATTCACAGATGAAAGAATAAAATCACTGTTTTAATTTTTTTCGTCAATTTTATTTTAGTAAAATGCTGAAATTTTTGGTTGATTTTATCAAAGGATTGATCTTTGATTTATTTTATTTAGAATAAGAAATATTAGTGTATCATAAAGTTAAACATTTATGGATAGAATATCTTTCAAGCACCTTTGTCAAAAAAAGCCAATGGCCACCTTCTTTACAAGGAAGAGTTAGTCTTTCTACAGATAATTTCGGATGATATTGTTTATGTTTAGTAAGTGTTGTTCTTGTTTTCCTTTGAAGTTGCTTGAGATCTATGTGTGTCCAGTATAACTCCAAAAGAATAAGTAAGTACAGGAACAACATATATATTAATAGTTTTAATAGCTTTAATAGTATGTTTTGCATTTAGGTGTGTTTTTGGTACTGCATGTAATCTGTCTGGCATATGAGTGTTAATCTTTGTTTTATTTGTGCATGTTCTGTAAGTTTGGCTTGTTGGAATCCTAAATATATGTAAAGCTCACCTTCTTCCATGGATTTGCTATCATCTCCACTTCTAAGTACAAATCTCCTTTCTTCAGAACTCCTGTTTCAATGTGAAGAGTTTTGCATTTGTTTAGATTATTATTTTTTTTATTCCTTTGAACATGATTGATTGATTGATATTTTATCTGCATTTGTCCATGGATCTTTCATTAATAAAATAGAATAAATAAATACTTAAAAATTTTGGATGTTGGTTTGAAATATGACATACAGAATTGCTGTATTGTATCAGATTTAAAGGTGGAATTTAGACATTTTGAAAAAATCTTTATTGACAATTAATTCAACAGCAATTACAGTTCAGCTTGTGGTAGTAATCACCATCACTATTATCACATTTCTCCATCTGGGCTGTAAGTTGGATGAAGCAGAACCTCCCAGGTCAGTCTGGCCAACTTCTCTAAGGTTGTCTTTGCTGTATGTACTGATGTACTGTTGTGGTGGTATTGGACTTTGTCAATTTTTGGATGAAGTTCTTTGGTTTTGGTGTTCAAACAATTCAGTTGTTTACAGTAGAGTTCTTTTGTTCATCTATGAATGCTTTAACAAATGCTTCATGGATGAGATCATGAATCTTCATTGTACTATGGCCACTTTTGAAGTGATAGAGCAACAGCATGTGAATGTGTTCTTTTGGAAGTTTCATATTGACAGATATTGCTGATGTGTCTATTACCAATGGAAAATGTGATAAAATGCTGTTTGGTTACTCTACTTCTAGAAAGTTTGATGTGGTTATATAACTATTTTTTAGTCATTTTTAGTAAAAGGTCAGTGTCTAACTTTTACCTCTACTGCCTTTCAATTTTACACTCTATGATATACAAGCAAGTAATTAATTACATATAGCTCTGGCTTGAAAGAAATTATTCTTTCAAACCACAGTCAATGTCAAAGGCAAATGTCCATGACATTGGCCCTTATTCTTCCAAGCCATATATATATGCTATATTATATAAGCTTATGCATGACCTTGGAAACCATCTCCCATTATTATTTTTGTTTTATTTACAATCAATCAACTTAAGATGATTTGCAACGTATCCCAAATAGTGGATCATCTGTATATAAATAATATATAGTGTGTGATAAAATTATGGGTCAACATTTTAGGGATAAGTTTTAAAGTGAAAAAATAAGCTTAAAATACCCTATAAACATTTTTCAAAATTGCTTTATTTTTGAGATTTGACTTTCCAAAAACAAAGTATTTTTCAAATTTCCTGCCAAAGCACTAACACTAGAGTTGTCAGTTTTTTAAAGTAATTTTGCATTATTTTTATACTGCTTTTACAGATTGAGGTAAATAAATGTTGCTCAAGTAGGTCCTACTATAATAAATATAAGCCTTATCCTCTTTAAGATTTTATCCAACTGCTTTACATTAAAGAAACTATAGTTGGAAAGCAAGAGATTTTCAATGTAAATTCACTGTGAATAACATTTTGATTTTTACAGAATTAAACAGGAAAATTTACCAGAACTGCTCAAAATATTCTCTGCATGTGTAGCTACATAATTGATGTTTTGACAGGCTATATCTTGAAAATGAAGTTGAATTTGCAAAATGTTTAAGCTTAATTTTTACCTTAGAATCTATTCCTAAAATATTGACAGGGAGTTTTGTTACATGCTGTGTATGTGTATATATATAGTCTATTTCATTTAATTGGGCCAAATTTCAAAGAACGGAAATTAAACTAATGATTCAAATGCTTAATTGGGACAGTAGAAGAAAAGGAATTTAGCAATTTTTTATATATTTTAGGAATATTCTGAAAATACTGTATATCAGCAGTACATACACTATTGTCATTTAGGCCTAACAGTTAGCAGAGACAAAGCAATTTTGTTTTTCACTCAAGCAATTCGGTTTTTCTGGAAGGGAGTTAGCATAACAGGATGTATCACACCATGATCTTGTCTGAGGCAGACCTGAATTTGAGCTATTGATCCTGCTTCGGATTGGATTGTAGTTGGGTCGGACGATCTCTTTAAAGTGAAGGGACCCCAGATAATTTTGAGTTTCTCAACCAATTTCGAAGAAAGCTAGAATTCCCTTTGAAGGTGTTTTAGTGTCGATTTTATTTAAAATTCTTAAATCTTTGCCAAGACGCCAAGAAATGATTTTACACTTTCAAGTAAAATTGCCTTTCTGGATAAAATTAAAAACCAGCCATTGAATACAAGCCATCATGGACTTGCTGATATAACTGGTGTACCAAAATCTACCATTGTGTTTCTCCTACAACAAGAAAATCAACTGCATGAGGAGTGGGCATTACGAAAAAAAATTCCAGGAACATCCAAAAGAAAGTGTGATGGAAAGGATCCAGAAGTTGAAGAAGAATTAGGTCAATGGTTTTCTATGGTTATGAATGAAGCATAAATATCAGCGGGTCCAGTGTTGAAGGCGAAATCAGAGGAGATCACTAAAAAGCTAAGCCACAATGATTTTAAAGCAACTGATTGTTGGTTGTCTCGATGGAAAGTGAGAGACAATATCAAATACAAAAAAGGGCAGTGCAGATAATGTGAACAGTGGCAAAAAACTAAAATCCCTACTTTTTTTAAAGAATTTTTGTTTGGATGATATTTACAACGCTGACAAAACCAGCCTCTATTTTCATGTTATGCCGTCCTTCTTAAGGATAGTGACACCTACAAAGCATTCAAAAAATTGATTCATAAGTATCACATACGCTCTGTCATTCATTAAGTTGGTCAAGTCTGTCATCGGGCACTATTTTCATTTGCTCCCTGCACATTATTGTACATACATATCATTATTGTTCTGCTGCAACATATATCTGTGTAATGTTTAGTTCATACTTCTTCTCCATTGTCATACTGTTTGTGCGTTATCTCTGTTATTATGTATGTATTTACCTGTGCTTTGATATATCTCTGTATTTAACCCGATTATGCTCTGGCGGTATCGGGAGTAAATAAAGATAAAGTAAAGGTACTGACAAATTAAAACTATTAATCATAGGATAAAGAGCTAAGCCTCAATGCTTTAAGGGGATAAAAATGGAGAGTTTATCAGTAGATTACCATGCCAACAGTAATGCGTGAATAAGTTGTGAAATTTTTCGGAAGTGGCTTACGAGTTGGGACATAGAGTTACAATGTAAGAAAAGAAAAATTTTGTTGCTTCTCAATAATTGTGCTTCATATCCTCATTTAGATAATCTCAAAAGTATATGGCTGGAATTTTTTCCTCTTAATACAATATCCTTAGTGCAACCAATGGACATGGGTGTAATAAAAAATTTAAAGATGTTGTGTTGTATCGAGGAAAATTTGTAAATTACATACTGGAATCTATTGAAGAAAACCTAATGACAAATTCATCAACAGCCAGAGAGATCAGTGCAAAAATTTCCATTTTGCAAGCTGTACAGTTGGTTGCTGACAGTTGATGAGCTATAAAAAGCAGCACAATACAAAACTGCTTTGCTGCTTGCGGTTTAAAATCTTTGGATGTTTCTGAAATTTTGAGCAGTGAGGAAAATGAAGGCATACTGCAAGTTCCTATTATCAATAATGAAGAATTTTCAACAATAGATGATAAATTATCGTGTTACAACGAAAATGAAAACTTCAAGACTGCAATTGTTGATGTCATCAAATCCAGACATCAAAAATTTGACAAAGAAAGTGATGATGATGACAATGACGACTCTCCTGTGCTTGTGACAAATTGTGAGGCAAAAAAATTTATAGTTGGGTTACAGCGTTATTTTATGCAAGAAGATAACGAAGAAAGCCCAACATCTGCACTGAATATCTGTGCTGATTTTGTAGAACTGCAAAATTTCAGAAGCAAAAAACAGACTACACTTGATGCATTTTTGCAAAATTAAAATTTAAAATTGTAAAATTTATCTTGAAAAGTAAGTGTTATTTTTTCTGCACAATTTATAGTAGAAATATTTTCTGTATTTTGCTTTAATAAAGCTGATTATCATTTTTTTACTTATTTATTTATTTACATATTACATATTTTATTTTAGAAATTATTCTTAGTTTGTTTAATTGGGGCAAAATAGATTAGTCCCAATGTGTCCCAGTTAAACGGAATTGACTGTATATATAAGGGTGGCCTTTATTAACATGGAGATTAGATTTTAGAATTACTTTGGATGTACCCTTCAGAATTGTTCCAAGTCACATAAAAGTCATTTGCCCAAAATTTTATCTGAATAGAATAATAACAAATGGTGGCCCAAACAATGAAATGTTTGGTTTTTGGGATACTTTTTTCAGACACTTTGCATCATACAACCCACATTGATCTATTTCCAGAAATAGTATCACATAACATTGAAGTAAGGTTGGAAGAAACTTAGTTTTCTGGAAACCAACATAGCATCATGTCTGACGGGAAAATAGGCATACCAATGTTGTCAACTCAAAATGTTGAAAGTATAGCCAAATTCCTGCTTAAAAAACATGCATTTAGGAGCCAAAATTGCTACATTTTCCACTGACAATGATAGAATATTTTTCCAAGACACAAAGGAAAGAACTTGTAAGGAAAAGGTTTTGTTAGCAACAGTGAATCCTTCATGAACTTATGCTTGTGAGTTCCTCAAGGCCATATGGTTGCTTTGCTTAGGCCCAATGTGTGTTGTGTAGTAGAATAAGATACAATTAGATGTTTCATCTCACATGTTTGTGTGTATTATTTTTATATCAGTTATTGAAATGTGGTATCATTACTCCCATCAACTAGTGTTACCCTTCAAACATGCAGTAATATATATTTGATCAGATCTGTGTCAATTGAAATTGTTGGAAGCAAACTACCAAGTAAGAAGCAAATTCTTAGTATTTTGTTCCATAATTTAAGATTCATTAAACTAAATTTATACAGAGAACAGTAGTAACAAGAGTTTATCACAAATGAGAAGAATGTGAAGAATCTATGGTTGCAAAATTTAAATTAATTTGTTACCACTGAAACCATGAATTATTAATACTTTTCAAGATTTGAAGCTTTATCTCAATTTTTTAACTTGGATCCTGATAAGTGGGAAACAGACATACACTACAAAACAGCTTTCCATATCTTCTTGACTTTACTGTATTCAGTACAGTGAAAGAGTAGACGTGAGTCAGATCCTCCCAGCTCAGATTATGTCGGATGAAAGAGGTGGAAGGAGACATGTGGGAGTTGCCACATGGATCTAATTTCTTTCATCTGTTTTGTTTTTCACATTTTTAAAATGTTTTTATATTATCATTTAATTTTTTTTATAAATTTTATAACTGATCCATGTGTTAACTCCCACTTGTCTCCTTCCATCCCTTTCATCTGAAATAGATCTTCTAGCTCAGGCTGACTCATGTCTACTCTTTTGATGCACTGATTATGGTAACAAATGATGTGGCAGGGATAGTGTGAAATTAATACAGGAATATAACAAAGGATGAAAGACAAAAGCAGTTTCTGTTACAGGTAGTAAATGACTTATGTTTAAAGTACCTAGATAGCAGAAAAGAGACTGCAGGAGCTCTACATGAACTTAGATGTTATGAAATCAATTGTGAATTTCACTTTCAATAATATAGTGAATAGTAGTTTGTGGATTTTGGTGTTTCTAATGAAAACAGTTTTATTTCTTGTAAAATTATTCACATTATTAGTATTATTATTTTAAATTTCAAGACATTTCATTTATTGATTTTGTCTTGAAATTTAAAATAATAATAATAGTAATATGTCTGCACATAATGGAAAGACCACTTTTAGTTACTTACAGAAATATAAGTGTTAAGTTTTGCCTTGATATTGATAAATTATGGATATAAAATAAAGGGTGTACTGTATTACTTCCAAAATTTCAAAATTTTTGGGGCACTACTTACACTCATCCCTCTGAACTTTGATACATATTGGTTTCATCATACATCAAACTATTCTACAGGGTGCATCTCAAAATCTCAAAGGGTTGGTTTGAAAATCAGAAAATAAGGGCCACTCTAATATATATATATTTTTACATATGTATGTATGTATAATTACTATTATTTTTCTTTTCATATTTATGGGTAAATTTCAGTAGAATTATGTAAAATTTTTAGAAGTATAATAATAATTTATTTTTTAAGAAATAAGAATTTTATAAGATTTCTTTTTCTCTTTATAGGTAAATAGAAAAGTTAATGAAATGGAGAGCATATATGGTGAAAAACAGTCTGTCCAGATAGAATCCCGTGGTTTTCGTTATAAAATTTATTTTAATCCAGGATTAAGGTACCCAGTTTAAAGGTACCCAGTTGATTTTTTTTTTCCTTTAATAATTCTTAGGTAGTCTAAATTTACCCAATGATGGTTAATTTTTATAATATCATCATTAATTAATATCAAAGTTTTAATGAATCTAAAATAACTTAAATTATAATGCATACATTGTTATTAATAGTTTGTATAACTATTTTACTATTTTTAACACTATACAATTTAAATTGGAATCAGTACATATATATTTTTCAATGATTGTCTATAAAATGCTTAATATTTGTATGTTAAAAATAATTAAAATATATTTTTTATAAAAATTCTTATTATTGGATATCTATTAAACAATGATTTATGAATAATACTGTTAAAAACACACAAAAAAAATGTTGTAAAATTTTTGTAACAAGTATGTTTGTACATTTGAATAAAATGTAACTGTAAATAATGAATTTATTATTAAATTTTACATAAAAATAACTTTTTGCTTTTGTTTTGGTAATAGGTAAAATTGAAAAGTTAAAAAAAAAATAATTTCTACTTATTAAGTATATAACTGGATAGAAGAGAGCTTCTGAAAATTATCTTATGCTTGAATTTTTACTGTATATACTCTCTATACGTAAGCGATTGTAATATGGTAGTTTAACTAATACCATAATATTTTGTGCCCACATGTGGCTGAGTGGATAAAACCACTAAACATTAATTAGTTGGTGGTGGGTTTGCACTTCCACCAAATAGACTGGCGACATAGTTTTTTTTTTTTTCATGTGTTTAACACCTAAATATGGACAGTTCCCCATAAAGTCCTTCAAGGAGGCGCACTCCCAAATTTTGCATTTGTGTTATCTTATTTCATTAATCCAGTTCAATCCAATTCAATATTTTACCCAATGGTGTATTCTATTCTGCAGAGTTCTGGATTTAAGTTTTCTTTTGAATTTTAAGAAAGGGAAAAATGAATTTGTTATTGAATGTTTATATTTAAAATTCATTCAATCAATGATGTAATTAAGCTATAAATTTTATAAAGTTGATATTTTAGAATTGCTTATGTACAGTATTTATTTTTTTGGGAATAATTAATAACATACATACTTTTAATAGTACTTTTTAAGTCCATTATTAATCCAATTTTTCAAACACAGTATTGTCTATATAATTTGTGAAAAATTCCATAATTAAAATTTTTTTTGGATTCAGATACATTAATAATGCTATAATAGTAATTAGATGTCTAAATTTTACAAAGTATTAAAACTAAAAGTATTTATTTTTTGTTATAAATTTTTATATGTATAAAATAAAGATAGGTTATGAAATACATTGTGGCTACAAAATAAAGAACAGACAACAATTTGAACTTCCTTAAACTTTGATAGTTTTTGTTGTCAATTTATATTTTAATTTATCATATGCTATTTTTGTAGTCTTTAAATTATTTTTCATTAAAATGATTATACAGAAATACCTGTCCGAAATGGAACACAACACTACCGGGATTTTCCATTTTTTTTTAGAGTTATTATTAATCCAGAAAGCACAAGTTGAAAAATATGAGAACTCATTTAGAACATATTTTGTGTTTCAACAACATGAAAACACTAAGATGTGTAAGTGCACAGAGAAAAACTGTGTAAAACACAATACTCACAAAATGAGTTTTAATTGTCCCTTTTTACAAGGACAGTGCTAATCAGCACTGAATTTATTTCAAACAATATACAATGCTATTTTATTGCAAGTATCAATTTTAAAAAAATATAAAATAAAATAGCACAACAAGCATCCTACAAAATGAGTATATAATGTAAGCATCACCAGATAAGAACATGATTGGAAAATTGTATTAAACCACACACTGAAAGAAACTGCTCATATACAAATTGTGATAACAAGTTTTAATTATTTATTACAGTAGAACCTCCATTATCCGGACCTCCATTATCCGGATTTTCGATTATCCGGATTATTCAAAATAAACAAAAATTTTACGAATTTGCTGATTTGCACTTGGCGAATTACGACACTGTTTATGTTC
>NW_019386913.1:0-23558 GCF_000671375.1 Centruroides sculpturatus | reverse complement strand
TTTGTTTCTTGAAAATTTGATCACGATTTAAATACAGTATTTACTTTTAATATTGCCGATATGTCATCGAAAAGAAAACGTGTTGTATTATCATTAAAAGACAAATTAAAGTGTTTGTTTCGATTATCCGGATTTTTCCTTATCCGGACTACCTTCATCCCCAATTAGTCCGGATAATCGAGGTTCTACTGTATATATATATATAATCTAATTTGGCTGGATTGGGATTTCATTAAACACTTACCTAAGTAATATGTAGAAAATGGAAGAGTTTTTTGTTCTAAAATGTTTTGGAATAATTGTTAACTTTATATATTCCCATTTTTCATTAAAAAAAAAAAATATTTTTAATGAATATTTTAAAATAGTTTTAGCATGATAATTTTTCTTAAAATAGTGCGTTTTTAAAATATTCATTATTCCAAGGGAATAAATGAACTGTTCTAGAGTTTGGAAGAAACAGCAGTATTATATAGTCACAGTTACTTTCCAAAGTTAATGAAACCACTGAATAATGGTCATGGGTTCCGGCTCACCAGTGAGCTGGCCACATGAACTTTTCTTCAAACATAAACAAGGTACAATTTTTTTATAGAATTATGCATGCATTACGTTGACTTATCCTGTCTATTCAATCTAAAGTTAATAATATCGGATGGCCGAAGAGGTAGGTAAAGACGCCAGCCTTACCACTCTGGGGGATCTGGGGTCGAATCGGAGAAGTTAACACTAGGAATAGCAGTCTTTTTCTGATGGATGGTCTTGTCTCACCACCCAGCCCCAATGTAGACTTGGTCGAACTCATGATGGGCCAGGATAAAAGATTCTCTTAGTGCCAACAGGGCAGAAAGAATCTAAAAAAGTAATACAAACTGGTAGCACAGTCAGTACATGGTTTAGGTCGACCTTGTCTTCACGACGTTAGTGGTGACATATTTCCACGCATATCCATATACAGGCTACATGAAAAAATGAAACAGAGAAAAAATATACCGAATTTTACGTAGCCGTGACATGTACCATTCAATTGCTATCTGCAACTGGCACAATATAGGGATGACGCACAGTGATTAGACTGATGGATTATGATGCTAAATGTACAGCAGGTGGGATCATAACTATTTGAACACGTATGAACCGTCAAAACACTTCTTCCACAAAATGGAGTATAATTTAATGCCACAATATGTATAATTGGGCACAGCGTGCTTCACGATGCACGCGAAATATATACCAGGTACGTTTTACTCTAAATGTTTGCTGTGGCATCTGGAGTGAGAAGCTTGGTTCCGTATTCATTGACGGCATCCTGACTAGTGATCAATATCTTAATTTATATCCGACACACGATAATGGATAGATGGCTAGACGAATTGCCATTGGAACAACTGGCATGTTTAGTATCAGTACTATGGTGCGCCATCTATTTTCCGGGCAGAGTTGCATCATCGGCTCATAGAGCGATATAACAATGTAACCTTGTTCCATTGCCGTCACGTTTTTCCCCCGTGTGGTTACTTAAAAGCATAAGCGTACCCAGCAACCCCACCTGATATTGACAAGCTGGAGAGACGAATAAGAGAAGAATGTAGGATGGTGATTCCAGATATGCTTTGCACTATACTCTCGATGCTTGAATTTTTACTGTATATACTCTCTATACGTAAGCGATTGTAATATGGTAGTTTAACTAATACCATAATATTTTGTGCCCACATGTGGCTGAGTGGATAAAACCACTAAACATTAATTAGTTGGTGGTGGGTTTGCACTTCCACCAAATAGACTGGCGACATAGTTTTTTTTTTTTTTCATGTGTTTAACACCTAAATATGGACAGTTCCCCATAAAGTCCTTCAAGGAGGCGCACTCCCAAATTTTGCATTTGTGTTATCTTATTTCATTAATCCAGTTCAATCCAATTCAATATTTTACCCAATGGTGTATTCTATTCTGCAGAGTTCTGGATTTAAGTTTTCTTTTGAATTTTAAGAAAGGGAAAAATGAATTTGTTATTGAATGTTTATATTTAAAATTCATTCAATCAATGATGTAATTAAGCTATAAATTTTATAAAGTTGATATTTTAGAATTGCTTATGTACAGTATTTATTTTTTTGGGAATAATTAATAACATACATACTTTTAATAGTACTTTTTAAGTCCATTATTACTTAATCCAATTTTTCAAACACAGTATTGTCTATATAATTTGTGAAAAATTCCATAATTAAAATTTTTTTTGGATTCAGATACATTAATAATGCTATAATAGTAATTAGATGTCTAAATTTTACAAAGTATTAAAACTAAAAGTATTTATTTTTTGTTATAAATTTTTATATGTATAAAATAAAGATAGGTTATGAAATACATTGTGGCTACAAAATAAAGAACAGACAACAATTTGAACTTCCTTAAACTTTGATAGTTTTTGTTGTCAATTTATATTTTAATTTATCATATGCTATTTTTGTAGTCTTTAAATTATTTTTCATTAAAATGATTATACAGAAATACCTGTCTGAAATGGAACACAACACTACCGGGATTTTCCATTTTTTTTTAGAGTTGTTATTAATCCAGAAAGCACAAGTTGAAAAATATGAGAACTCATTTAGAACATATTTTGTGTTTCAACAACATGAAAACACTAAGATGTGTAAGTGCACAGAGAAAAACTGTGTAAAACACAATACTCACAAAATGAGTTTTAATTGTCCCTTTTTACAAGGACAGTGCTAATCAGCACTGAATTTATTTCAAACAATATACAATGCTATTTTATTGCAAGTATCAATTTTAAAAAAATATAAAATAAAATAGCACAACAAGCATCCTACAAAATGAGTATATAATGTAAGCATCACCAGATAAGAACATGATTGGAAAATTGTATTAAACCACACACTGAAAGAAACTGCTCATATACAAATTGTGATAACAAGTTTTAATTATTTATTACAGTAGAACCTCCATTATCCGGACCTCCATTATCCGGATTTTCGATTATCCGGATTATTCAAAATAAACAAAAATTTTACGAATTTGCTGATTTGCACTTGGCGAATTACGACACTGTTTATGTTCGTGATGGAATGCATAACTTTTTTTGTTTCAACAACGTCTCACNTCCAAGGGAATAAATGAACTGTTCTAGAGTTTGGAAGAAACAGCAGTATTATATAGTCACAGTTACTTTCCAAAGTTAATGAAACCACTGAATAATGGTCATGGGTTCCGGCTCACCAGTGAGCTGGCCACATGAACTTTTCTTCAAACATAAACAAGGTACAATTTTTTTATAGAATTATGCATGCATTACATTGACTTATCCTGTCTATTCAATCTAAAGTTAACAATATCGGATGGCCGAAGAGGTAGGTAAAGACGCCAGCCTTACCACTCTGGGGGATCTGGGGTCGAATTGGAGAAGTTAACACTAGGAATAGCAGTCTTTTTCTGATGGATGGTCTTGTCTCACCACCCAGCCCCAATGTAGACTTGGTCGAACTCATGATGGGCCAGGATAAAAGATTCTCTTAGTGCCAACAGGGCAGAAAGAATCTAAAAAAGTAATACAAACTGGTAGCACAGTCAGTACATGGTTTAGGTCGACCTTGTCTTCACGACGTTAGTGGTGACATATTTCCACGCATATCCATATACAGGCTACATGAAAAAATGAAACAGAGAAAAAATATACCGAATTTTACGTAGCCGTGACATGTACCATTCAATTGCTATCTGCAACTGGCACAATATAGGGATGACGCACAGTGATTAGACTGATGGATTATGATGCTAAATGTACAGCAGGTGGGATCATAACTATTTGAACACGTATGAACCGTCAAAACACTTCTTCCACAAAATGGAGTATAATTTAATGCCACAATATGTATAATTGGGCACAGCGTGCTTCACGATGCACGCGAAATATATACCAGGTACGTTTTACTCTAAATGTTTGCTGTGGCATCTGGAGTGAGAAGCTTGGTTCCGTATTCATTGACGGCATCCTGACTAGTGATCAATATCTTAATTTATATCCGACACACGATAATGGATAGATGGCTAGACGAATTGCCATTGGAACAACTGGCATGTTTAGTATCAGTACTATGGTGCGCCATCTATTTTCCGGGCAGAGTTGCATCATCGGCTCATAGAGCGATATAACAATGTAACCTTGTTCCATTGCCGTCACGTTTTTCCCCCGTGTGGTTACTTAAAAGCATAAGCGTACCCAGCAACCCCACCTGATATTGACAAGCTGGAGAGACGAATAAGAGAAGAATGTAGGATGGTGATTCCAGATATGCTTTGCACTGTACTCTCGACCTTTATACCTTTTGTACCCGTATTACCGTCGAAGGCGGTCGTTTTGAACATGTACTATAGAAAAATAAAGCTAACTGTTTTTGTATTCATTTATGCAATGTTGTTTTTATTGTTTAGTCAGCGATTCTTTGTGCGCTTTGTTATAGTAGAAAAGGAATGCTATAAAACATTGAATGCGCTATTGCGCGTGCATTCTCATGACGTCATATGCGATGGATTGAATCATTGGCAGTCGGACTCGATGTGTTTCAATAGTAGTTTTAACAGACTTATTTGAACATAGTCTTAGATTAAAATATATAAATGCCTATATAAGTATATACTGTAGACTTAATATCATACTGAGTACTTGTATATAAAAGTTTTTTTTTTTAATTTAATATTATGACTTATTTTTTCATAAACAGAATAAAAACTTTATTTTATATGATATAATTAGGGACGTCCCGATATCACAAAAGTATCGATCTTAAAGTTACCAGCAATATCTGCATCAGGTATCAAAACAGGAAATCTTGCCTTGATTTTGAAACGTTTTGCGTAATTGAAACTTTTAATTTTAACGTAAACAACATGCTTTATTCCAGTTTTTTTAAACTCTTTCTGCCCTGTGGGCACTAAGAGGGCCTCTTTTTGTAGGCCCATTATGGGTTCAGTCAGGCCCACAATGGGGCTGCTGGGTGGTGAGGGACGGGGCCCGACATATCCGAACGGATCACTCCCCGAAAAATTCCTGGGGGTATTTCGACCCGTTCGGATTCGAACCCGGGTCCCCCAGAGCGGTAGGCTGCCACCTTGACCGCTCGGCCATTCGGCCGCGCTTTATTCTAGTTAGTGATTATTAACAAATTAAAACTGATTTTTAATATAAACTAACTGTTACACCAACACTATCGGTTGATTGGAGATTTTAATATACAAGTTTTTCAAATAATTGACGAATTATTTATAAATAATAATCTGAACTCTAAGCGTATTTTACATAGATTCTGAAAATGAAATTTGATGTAATAAGTTTATTGATTTTTGGTCATTAATATGTTTTATATAAGTTAACCAAAAATAGTGTAAAATTTGGTTTCGGTTTTGGTTTAGCTGCAAAATCCAATTTCAATCGGATCTTACCTGTCTGCAAAAAATGTAGCGATACCAGATCCAAGGAAAAGTATCGGTATTGGGACAGCCCGAGGAAAAGTATCGGTATCGGGACAGCCCGAGGAAAAGTATCGGTATCGGGACGCCCCTAGATACAATATATAAAATATAACATTCCAATTTTTAACACGAAATAGGCCTACACGTTTTATATTTTATGCCAAAAAGCTGAAATTCTAAATCTGTTTTGCATTAGAAGATAAATCAAAATTTGTGTGTATCTTATACAAAGCATAAATAAATCTTTATCAAATAATAATTACGTTTTAAACTGGTAAATAAAATAAACAATAAAAATATAACATTAAAAAATTCATAACACAAACTATAAAAATTGCATAATTTATATTTTTCTATTCAATTGCGATAAGTGAATGATGTTTTATTTTTAAACACACCAGTGACAGAACAAAAAAAAAGAAACACGGAACACTGGTCGTGGAGTTTTCCGGTTTTTTCACATCTAACATCTTCTCATTGAAAGTCCTCTGGTGAGTTATCCGTATCCCCCATGGCAGATTGCCCAGATATTGCCTCATCTCATCAGTCCAATGCTGCTTCATTTTTAATAATTAATAAATATTAATTAATCTTCTGCAAAAATTAATGAAGTTTTTTAACTACAGTTTAATTTTAATATTGACTACTCGATACAAACAGGATGTATTTACTTTAATCTAATTGTCATATATATCTATGCGGATTATATTATATATTGTTTATAGAAGTCTGTTGCGCCATTAATTATATTAAGAACAAATTATTTCATAATTAAAATATAACGTAAATTACGAAATAGCTCGTATATTTAACAAGTTTATTACTGAAAAGAAAATTTCGAATTTTTGGATTATTTTTAAGATAATGAAGGAAAATAACAGAAGGTTTATAATATCACTAATTATGCGTTATTGTGAGAAAAACGTCATAATTATGGTTCTTAATGAAAGGTTGAAGGCACGTATTATCGCGAATACAGTATGGTTAATTATGCATAACATGTAGTTTTCAAGCTCACCAATGATTGAAATATTGCAATGGTAGTGTCACGAAGGAGTTGTCACGCGATAAAACCGAGAGAATATATGAAAACATTCAATATCATGACCTGGTTGTCAACCGTAAATCCGGGAAACCACACACCTGACTCGCTGCTATCCAATAGGGAACCAAATTTTAAAGTTCAAATGTTCTTCCGTTGACGAATTTAGCTCTTTAGCTTGACTACTTGTCTACCATGAAAATTATCTTCCCTAGCAAACGAACGATTTATTTTCTTCCGATTATCATAATTTATATTTTTGTATTGATTAACAGTAAAAAGTTTAGCGAATTTTTCCGACAATTGGTAGAGGAAACCGTTAAACATAAAGAATGGAATTTTAACGAAGTACCTCCGGTTTCTACACAAATTTTGATTCATTCCAGCGATGTGGATGTTAAATCTTATTACGTGCAAGTTAAAGTAAGTAGAAAACAAAATTGAAAATATTAAAAATACTTAACGATATATTATTTTAATGTAATTTATTGAGTGAATAATATTTGTTTTGGAATTATTGTTTACTTAAATTTAAGGATAATATAGTAATATATAGCCTATATTGAAAGGAATAGGAAGGAAAATCTTCCTATACCTTCCATTTATAATGTTTATAATATAAATCATGTGTATATAACATAACGTAATTTTTAAATAGGCTTTCAATATAGTGTACGTATATGGGAGGTAGCTTATAAATGCTCAGATTATCCGTTTAAAGGAAAAATATTAAACATTAAGTTAATATATTATTATAAAAATTTTTTCGTGTATAACTGGAATAGTTATTTCGATATTTATTTTTCTCACGCAATTTCTCATTCAATTCTTTGGTTTGTCACACCAGAACACACACAAAAATAAAATTTAAAGGTTCAACATTCACTAAAATAAAACTGAATATATTAAATTATTGCTTATTTATTATTATAATCGTATGAGAATATGCAAACCTTATTGATTTATTATTTAAAGCTTACAAATTCAAATATATACAAAAATAAAACTAAAAATTGTACACTCAACACAAATAATTTATTTAAGACTGAATTTTTATAGTCTATGAAGTATTTAATGCTATAAATTATCTCGTAGAATATTATTTTCGTTATTAATTATTAATTTATGCATATTTGGAAAATCATATCTTTCGGTAAATCTTTGAATACATTTAACATTATGATATGTAGAGTCAGATTAAGAAAGAAATTTAAAGTGCATGAAATTTAAAGTGTGCCTCCCGCGCTCACTACTTCTATAACTAAATTTTAAAAATAAAATACACTCCTTTCTTTTTTCTCTCTCTTTTTCTTTCTTTTTTAGAGTGCCATGATGTCATTTCATGGATGCTCCTATACAAGCATTATAATGTTTGAGTAATTGATATAATCTGTAACTTAGTATAGACACATACTATAAAACTTGTTAGTACAGTTGTACTTAAACTATATTTATATGTTTAAGAACGCAGTGACCATGAAACAAAAGTTTACTGGAGACACAATCTAGAAAAATCTTTCGTCTCAATAAACATTAATTTCCTGTTCGTCTCATGTCTATATCCGAATGTTTTTAACAGCTTGGAAGTAAGATATTTTCGAGAAGGAATGAAATAATACGATAATAATTAACACGATGGATGCAGGAACATCTGCCAACGCTCTGAAGAGTGAGTGGATAGCAGCGGCTCACGACAGAGCGCACAGACCGACAGATTCGCCGAACGGCCCATCGAGACTCGTTCGACACGGCACGTGAGTGCCGTCAACGGATGCATCTGTGTCCACCCAAACCATTCTCAGCAGATTGCACGAAGTCGGATTGCACACAAGGCAACCAGCAACGGGGGTGTCGTTAATCACTCGGCACAGGGCTGCATGCCTTGCGTGGTGTCGTCGTCATCGCAACTGGACCACTGAATGGCATCGGGCATTGTTTACGGATGAATCCCGTTTCTGTCTGAGGAGGAATGACGGCCGTGGACGTGTGTGGCGGTATCCCGGGGAACGCTACGTGCAAGCCCTTTTCGTGCCAGCATCAAACCGGCCCCACACTGGGCATCATTGTTTGGGAGGCCTGACGTTCGATCAGCGTGCAATTCTGGTGCACATTTCCGATACTCTGACAGCGAGTCAGTACGTTACACGAATTGTGGAGCCTGTGGTTCGGCCACTGGCGCACGCCGCATCCGACACGGTGTTTCAGCAAGATAATGCCCGACTGCACGTCGTACGGCGAACTTCAGCAGTTTGAACGGAATTCACATTCTTCTCTGGCCGGCATCCTCGCCAGATCTCTCCCATCGAACACCTGTGGGACTTCGTCCGATGTGAGGTGCATCGGAGACCACCGCTACATACCATAGACGATATGCGCGCCGCAGTGGACACAGCGGGGCAAGGGATACCTCGGGCAACCATTAATCGCTTCGTTGATAGTATGCCTCACCGTATAGCGGCCTGTATAGCTGCCCGTGGGGGGCCATATTCGTTATTGAATAAACAGGTGTCTGCATATTTTTGTTTGTTCATTTGCATATCTCTGTCACTTCTACGGTCTCGCAATGTGGCTACGCGCATTCTTTGTGGTGTTGCAATTTCACTTTCAGGAGTGTAATTTAAATGTACTCTGTATACAATATTATGAAAGTATGAAACCCGTCCTATGGGAAAGAATGGCAAATTTTCTTGACATTTTTACACGAATAAATTATAAAGTGATAAATATTGCATTAAATGAAGTTTATTTCAAAAATAATTTGTGAAATTATTATTTTAAAATATGTCAGGTTGTAAAGATAAAATTTAGACATTAAAAAAAGTTCATTGACAATTAACTCAACAACGGTTATAATTTAGCGTGGAAAGTAATCACTATTAATATCAAATTTCGCTACCTTTGTTCAACTTTCAATCCCGTGAACATAGAATGACAGGAATTTTTCTTTGAAGAAAGTCAGAGCGTTGTTTTCACATAGATATTGTCATTGAACCGTATATTGAAGATACACTTCTTCAGGGCGCGAAATACATGATAATCAGTTGGCGCCAAATCTTGGCTGTTAGATGGACGAGGCAAAACCTCGTCCATCTAAAGTCATCTTTGCTCTAAGTGCTGGAGCGTTGTTTGGTGGTATCGGATTTTCAAGTTTTGGAGCGTATGGGAACGCTCAAGTCGTTGTGCTAATTCTCTGGTGGTCAATTGCGGATTTCATCTACAATTGCAGGAGAGCGTCATAATCAACGATGAAATTGCTACCTGGATAGGGTTTATCTTGAAGCGAGAAATCTCCATCCTTGAATTTGTTGAAGCAATTGTAGCACGTCTGCTCGATGACTGTGTCTTCGCCAAATGTCTTGTAGATGAGGGCGTAAGCTTTCGTTGAGTTATGACCACTTTTCAAGTAATGGAGAAACAGCACGTGAATATGTTCTTTTGAAAGTTTCGTATTGTCAGACATTACTGATACTTCTATTTTCAATGAAATGCTCCCTGGTTACTCTACTTATACGCACATCGGACGTTCTAGAACATTTTTTCTAGTCGTTTCTAAGAAAAATCGAAATGTCTAAATTTCACATTTACAACCTGATATAAATAAACAAAGAATTAAAGTTAGAATTTTTATAAATTTTACTTGATTATTTATTTGATGATCAAGCACGATAACTTATTCTTATTCATTTAAACTGATTCATAAACAACAGCAGTTATTGATTAGATAGGGTCTACAGTGCAAAAAAGAAATAATAATAAAAGATAAGAAATATGGAGGCTTTTTTCTTTTTTATTTGATGTTTAAATATCTAAGCATAAATTAAAATATTTTAAAATTTGTTTAACTTTATTCTCTATGTTTTCTAGTAGTTATCTCCACCGAATCCGTCCCTTTAGTACATGAGCACTATTTATTTACATTTAGTACATTTTATTTGAACGAATTCGAACTGCTTAAAACACTTTTGAATACCTTAAATTGATTTCTGCTCGTTTTTATCACAAAAACGGAGAATTACGTGCTTTAAATATGTATTATGAACGAATTGAGCACTAAATATATACCTGCCATAAACGAAATTATTCTTTTCTTATAGAATGTTTATTGAAAAGTTATATTTGAGTTTAATAGTTTTAAATTTTACTGTTTAATTACCGTAACTTGTGCTTATTTATGTTTAATATTATTTTTGTAGTTTTTAGTGCAATCAATAAATGAGTCACGTACCGTATGCATATATACAGAATATCAGATTTATGTATAGATTGTTGGATCCAGTTTAGTATTTAGTAAATAAAGATTTGAAATAAAAATTAATAACGAACTGTAAATCATTTTACATTAATTTATACTTATTAGTACAGTTTAAAAATGATATATTATCTGAACTAACTTTTATAATGAAAAAATTGTTATGGCATCAATTAATTCACTCACATCAAGTTTAAATCCAATACTTTTTATTATTATTTGATTTTATATTATGGCATTTTTAGTAGAGTATTAATTTGTTTTCAATAATGACTTGCGTTAATGTTTAATTTAATAATGATTAGTTAAAGTTATAAAAAATTTCTAAATGAATAATACATTTTTGGCTACGATTTTAATACGAGTATAACACAAAAATGTATTCCTGATTATAATTTCGGAAATCTGAACAATGACAAGTTGATATAATAAATCTATATTAAAGCAATAAACCAAGGATAGCCAACTAATTTTACGCAAGGACCATTTATCTGCGTCCGCAAGCCATAGAAGTCTGGCAGAGATAATATCCATAACTCTTTCTCACCTTCCCAAATCCACTTGAGGTGAGGAGTTGAAAAACCCTTAAATCCTTGAGAAATTTAGGCTACGGTATACTGATTTTTAGAAAAGTATTGTAACTTTTATTATTTTATGATATTGAGATACGTAACAATTATAATAAGTATTGTATTGGAATAAATTTTTGCAAAGTAATAGAATTTGCTAAAATCACCAATTATCATGTCGATTTTTATCGCTGTAATTGTGATAGATCTCTCCAAACTTTAAAAGAGTATTCTATGGTCATAAAAATAAAAAATCCCATATAAACATGAGTCTGAATTTGCTTCCCTTCCAGGTTACAGTGTTCCATTAGATCGGTTACACATAAATGTCCGTCATTTCACGAATTAGAGTATTAAAGAACACTTAAAATGTCACTTGAAAACATAAACGTCAAAACCATAGATTGCTATTAATTTGTATTATGTAAAATTTTTAAAATAAATTACGGTAGTTATTTTTTACTCTCAATTATCTATGCACTGTACAGATTATCCATACATGCTTACATTTTGATAAAAATTTCTGCTATCTCTGAGTTAGCATAATGGTTCATCATATTAAAAAGCACAAAAAGTCACTTAGAAACAGACATCAAACCATAATTTCCTATTAATTTGTATTNTTACCGAGACAAAAACTCACAATTTTACAAATAAACTATAAAAATTACGCACATTGAATACCTCATTTTCCCTTCGATCATTCGGAGTAAAAAGATGAAAGGTAAATTAAATTTTAAAAAAGTGCTTATTCAAATAAAACATTAAATATTTATTCTAAAATATTTAATATTTCCGCGGCACACCTTAGGCATACCGATTGAGGCATACTGCCTCATTCCATCAATCTCAACCATCCAATTTTCAACTTCGATAAAAAAAAAAAAAAGCTATTTTTATGAAGAAAGATTTGTATTATATAAATATTACGATTATACAATAATAAATTTTAATGAGAATAATTTAAGGGAAATAACGTGACTTCTTTGTTATACTGTTGGTATGATCTAAATAACAAATTTATTTGGAAGATATTCTGGTGTTATTTTTATATCCTTTTTTAAAAAATATAATAAACAAGGAATTCATTGATCTGGAAGATGTGTTTTCTAATAAAAGTTATAAGACAGTCCGCTTTGTTTATGCTATTTAGGCTACAAAATTACAATGGCGCACTCGTAGAAAAGACATTTATAATCTTTTCTTTGTGTTCATGGCGTTATACAATAATTCGATTAATTGCCTGCTATTCTAGTTTAGCATTCACTTTTGTATCTATTATTTATGGGTAAGATTTCGCGGAAGCTGTAAGAATTATATGATCCAGATTTTATAGTATTATATTAAGATTACTCGTTTTATATAATTTCATGTTGACTTTAGGACATCATTCATCATCTGAAAGTCGTGATAATCTTTTGCCAAATTTGATTTAGGCTAGACCTAAAATACAGTGGAAACCTGGTTAACTAGAAGTCATTTTCTTTTCCCATTCGTCTATTATACCACGTTAAATCAAACTGGTGAACTCGAAGTCCGAATTTTTTTCTCCGACCTATTCGAATTAACTAGGTTTCAATGTACTATATAACAATTACTATTATTAATTGTTATATATAAAATATCATGATATTTAGGTGGCACCTAGATCTAATTGTCTTTATATTGACGAATGAACATACTGTAGATGGATTTTCTTTCTTAGTCACTTAAGCAACACTTAAAATTAGGTTAAAATACACGTGAGAAAGTGGGAAGATCATGTTCCCTAAAATATAAAATCTGAACGAATTTTTCTTGTTAGTGCTTGAGCGTATTTTAAAAATTCATCAGGAAAGATTAAAAAATATCATCAATTCATTATTATATTACATTTTACAAAAATATAACCATTGATTTACAAATAATTTTAAAATTTTAATTAAATCTAATTATATGTTGATGAGTAATGGGAAGTTTGAATAAAATAAAATGATCTAAAACAATTATTTTATATGTTGTCTATTATTTTCGGTATAAAAACAAAATTACAGTTTTTAAAGAAAATAAATACTATAAAGAATTATTTAAATGATAAAAGTGACAATAAAAAAATATTTATTTCAAGATATAAAATGTTTGCAATAAAAAAATTCCACAATATCATTCAATTATCGATAGTAACTTCTACCAATGATCTGGATAATGCAGCATAATTTTAATTAGTGATATAATTTCCAAAGCAACAAGTAAAATTAATTATATCAATTTTAATATTTATCAATTTTTATCAGTTTCTTTGATCTCTATTTTTATTATCATTTTAATTTTTCTTAATTAAATAGTAATAAGTTGCTATGCAACTGCCCATGAGAAGAGTTGTACAAACTTTAGAGTTTGTAACATAAATATTTATATAAAATTATTAGCACCATTAAAAAGACTAATAAAGAAATTTAAGAGTTGTATTTTTAAACAGACACAAATCAATACTTAAGAGTAGTATTGATAGATAATAAGAACCTCAAAAACCATAAATTTATCAGTTTTAATAATTAAATTTAAAATAAGCTTATAAAGATGTTAACTTAAAATATATATAAAAAGTCTTTTTAATATTCAAAATATTATTTTAAATCTTTTCTTCCAGGAAATAAAAAATATAAATTATTTATACTGTATTGTATTTAATATAACTTTTTTGATTATTTATGTTAATAATAATAGTTTTATATACAAGAAATCTTATTTCCTGGAAGATTTTACTGTAATCTTTGTTGTTCTACAGAAATTTACTCTTCCTTATGAATCATATAATTTTGAATGATATACATGATTATGAAAGATGTACAAAACTTTCATTTTGTATATCTTTCATAATCAATAATGAAAATTATTAATTAAATAAATGATTAAATAATTAAATAATTAATGAAACTAAGTGATCGATTTAACTTTCATAATTTAATTTAATTTAATTTTAATATATAGGCCTATTATAAATTATACCTATAAAATTTACTTTTACAACTAGTCTTTACCTGAACATGATTTTCGAGTTGCATTCACATAAAACTTCTTACTTCCTAAAAATATTTGGGCTTTTATCTTTACTTTATTCACATCTATTTACTATAGCTTATATTCTACTTAACTAGGCAAATACAGTCGACACTTCTAATAAGAACAACCTCGCAACAACGGCCATTTTTTCAGAAAATTTTCTTTGAACCAAAATGGTTCAAAGAGAAGCTCCATACAAAAGCATACAAAATAACCTGCGAACAACGACCATTTTTGTTTTCGTCAGTGGTCGTCGTTTAGAGGTTTGATCGTCCTATAAATTTAAAATTTTACAATTGTAAAATTTATAAAATTTATTTTAAAAAGACAATAATTCCATAAGAATTTACGATTACAATTTACTCTCAAGATGGAAAATTCTGTATAGTTTTTTTTACTTCAAATTATAAATTAAAATTAAGATAAAATTAATGTTTTCTTGTTCGTTAATTTTTTGACGAATTAAAATAAATAATAAAAGATTTTAAATTGACTTTCAAGATAATATACTTGCATATTTGTAGCATTTTAACATCTACTGCTTAGAGTCATTGTCTGTTCCGTGGTCGGAAATAAAGAAACATGTTTTACTTCTCCATGGCTCAACATTTTCTGCTAATACTTGGGAATATTATGGAACTTTACAGTTATTGGCTGTCTGGGGATATCGAGCTTTAGCCATTGATTTACCCGGTAAGATTCAGTATATTTAAATTCTAACATGTCCGTAAATTACGTAACGAAGAAATGGTGAGAGAATAAGTAGGTAATCGTTACACATTACAAGGGAGTAGGGCACATACAAAAACGTTATGCATTGCTAGGGTCTTGGGTAGCAGAATGATTTATTTTTGTTTCTGAAATGTTGCAAAGCAAACCGTACTGTTTACGTCACTACTCTGTACGTTACATATGGTAATTAATAAAATAACGTAGCGTTCTGTACTCCGTGCTATCTATTATTCCTCGGTACAGTTATGGGGTTGATCGAAGATATAGGTTACATAATCTTGGGGTAGGTATGGGGCAGCGTAACTTAGTGTTACAGGGGACTGAAAAGTATAAAAACATTGTTACGTAATTTACGAACGATCCCATAGTCGATATTTGATAAAATAATTTAAAAATGTGCTGTTAGTATTATAGTAAGTTACTTGTTTTCTAGAAGTATTAAGTATAAACAATTCAGCAGTTTTCGTTCTTTTTCTTCTTCTTCTTTTTTCTGTTTATATGGAAGTTCTGACCCTCTGGCTTTTTCCTCCTGCTGCTTCCTTAACTGCTTACGAAAATTACCGAGTGAGGAAATAAGGTTTCTATCGCTGCCTGTAAAGTTAAGATGATGCGAGTAGTCCAAGTCCCGTGCTCTGTGCAGTGTTGGAACACTCAAATTATATGAAACGTCCATACGTAACACCAGCTTACTGCTGGTTTGTTACGAATTGACGTCTCATCTTAATCGATGTTCACTGCAGACTTAAAATTCCCGGCTTTATTGCATCCATATATTTAACCGCAAACGTTTTCTTATGATGTTGTTTCCCTGCCGTACTCATTTCTATCTTCTTCCGGTATTCTGTTCTCTTCGCTTGGTGTCCTTTGCTTTGTTTATACCTAAACTCCATTAACTCCTCATACCAATTTATCTGCTTAACTGTTTAATGAGCCTTTTTATATATATATTGAATACTTCTATATATCCTACTTCCCATGACTAATTTAAACACAGCTCTCTCCGAAAAGTAATTAGCATCTGCATATTCTATATCTTCATATGCTACAACGTCTGTTTTGACCTTTTTCTCCTTATCTGCCTTCAATTCTACCGACAGCCGTCTTCCCATTTTCCTTAATGTCCCTCTCTCCTCCATCTTTAGTACTGTTAAGTCTGGCAACAAATCCACTTCAGTATTGCTGTCCTTGTCCTCTACGCCATTTCGCAGCTGACCAAGAGGCGGTCGTTCAAACTAATGACCACTAGATTCAAATACCGTCCCGAACTATCAAAGCTGTCAGATTAGTAAGGTTCAACCTGTACTTACAAGAGGTAAGCGGGAATTCTGCTATGAAAATATCATGCCAGGTATATGTGCATTTGTTTTTATCTGTTAATCCTACTTCTACTTTAAGAATATTAGATGTTCGTTCAGAGCAAGAGCATGCATTCGTGCAATTAGAAGCACGACAAGTTTTTAAATCCGAAAAATATGTGTTAAATAATTGGAGGATCATTTTGCTATTATATATTTTTTTTGCCTTCAATTAGAACTAGATTTAATGTATTAATATTTAAGAAATCTGATGATCCAAAAATGTATTAATTAATAAACAAAATCCATCATTTTACTAGAAATAGTTTTCGAATTACCACAATGTTTGAATAACACTGCAGAACTACAAAAAATAATTGTAGTCTGTCAATGTTATAACATTTGCATCGCTCTTAAGTCGAGTCGACATTAATATATGTGCCAGCTTTTTTAACGTTGTGAAATTGTGATTTTCGTTTTTGCATGTTGCTGTGATTTATGTGAAATAGTTATTCATTTAACTACATATTTTTTACTTTAAGTGGGAAGGACTGTAATAAATGTTATGGAATTTTTTAGGTTATGGCAGGAGTTCGAAAGAAGCAATATTATCTCATCAAAAATTAGAATTTTTCGAAGAACTACTTCGAAAATTGCAAGTTAATGATATTGTTATTGTGGCTCCTTCCATAAGTGGATTGTTTGCTGCTCCTTATGTACTCAAGCACAGCTTCCAAGTTGATGGATTGATTACTCTTTCTTCTATTTTTCCTAGTCAAATGAAACTCAATGACTTTGAGCATTTAAATGTAAGTTTTTCTTAATTTATTAAAAAATTTTTATTTATTATATATCATTTTTATTCTTTATAATTTATAGGTACCGATACTATTGATTTACGGAGACAGGGATGATCTAATTGCTAAGAAAATGGCTGAATTTAATAAAAAAGCGGACAATATTTGGATAGAAAAATTACCAAATACTGGATCAAATATTTTGCAAGAGAGGACTTTTATTTTTCATAAATTATTATATAATTTTTTGCGCTATTTAGAAAGAAATTCGTAAATAGGATAAATTTACCAACCTCATCTTCAAATTATTATTCTTTTCGAGATCGAGATCTATGGGAAGATGGAACTACCTTCGAATAGATGGATCGGATATACAGTATTTATTTTTTAAAGGCAATATTACGCGAAAGAAAATTTCATATTCGAAATTTTATACTCCAAAAATTACCAATAATGACAATTACGTAATTTTTAATAATAATACTTTAATAACCTGGTATTTTATCAGTTTAAATTCATAGAAACAATATGTACGAAAATGCCATTAATGACACATTATTATATTTGTATGAATTTTCTTATTATAAATTCTCGTAATATGTCATTTAATTTAATTTAGAAAGATTGTTACAACTTTTTGTATGAATATTAGTAAGAAATTAATATATTTGTAATAAATTAATATGTTAAGGGCTGTTCAAAGCTGTATAGCGGCATGTAAATAATAAATTGTAGTGACGTGTTTAGAGGACGTGTTCTGCAAAACATGAGAAACGCAATTGTGAAAAAGATTTTAATTTCTAAATCGAAGAAATTTGCATTGCGAAATATCTGCAGATGTAAATGACATATAGTTTACTGTATGAAAGGCGTTGCCTGGATTACTAGGCATCAAATGCTGGAAAGCATGCAAAGAATTCATCGTAATAAAATTACTATTACAAAAATGATAACACAATAGAACCTATTCGTTCATATATTCTATATCCTACTTTTTCTTCAATCTATCATACATTACTTTATGCTTCAATCGTATTTATACTACCAATACATTCGATGCTTATAATAAGAAAAACATCAAAATTGCAGCAGTTATCGTTCATTTTTCTCATCACAATCAGCTATAAAAGTAAGTATTAAATATAGTTTCTACTAAGCAAACACATAATCTTGTAGGAAAAAAAATTGTAGAATTTTGAGGTAATAATTTAACACAGATTTTTGAAGATCTTAATAGGAGAAAGAAAATTACTTTCTGATTGAAACAAGAAACCCTGCCGTACTCATTTCTATCTTCTTCCGGTATTCTGTTCTCTTCGCTTGGTGTCCTTTGCTTTGTTTATACCTAAACTCCATTAACTCCGCATACCAATTTATCTGCTTAACTGTTCAATGAGCCTTTTTTATATATATATTGAATACTTCTATATATCCTACTTCCCATGACTAATTTAAACACAGCTCTCTCCGAAAAGTAATTAGCATCTGCATATTCTATATCTTCATATGCTACAACGTCTGTTTTGACCTTTTTCTCCTTATCTGCCTTCAATTCTACCGACAGCCGTCTCCCCATTTTCCTTAATGTCCCTCTCTCCTCCATCTTTAGTACTGTTAAGTCTGGCAACAAATCCACTTCAGTATTGCTGTCCTTGTCCTCTACGCCATTTCGCAGCTGACCAAGAGGCGGTCGTTCAAACTAATGACCACTAGATTCAAATACCGTCCCGAACTATCAAAGCTGTCAGATTAGTAAGGTTCAACCTGTACTTACAAGAGGTAAGCGGGAATTCTGCTATGAAAATATCATGCCAGGTATATGTGCATTTGTTTTTATCTGTTAATCCTACTTCTACTTTAAGAATATTAGATGTTCGTTCAGAGCAAGAGCATGCATTCGTGCAATTAGAAGCACGACAAGTTTTTAAATCCGAAAAATATGTGTTAAATAATTGGAGGATCATTTTGCTATTATATATTTTTTTTGCCTTCAATTAGAACTAGATTTAATGTATTAATATTTAAGAAATCTGATGATCCAAAAATGTATTAATTAATAAACAAAATCCATCATTTTACTAGAAATAGTTTTCGAATTACCACAATGTTTGAATAACACTGCAGAACTACAAAAAATAATTGTAGTCTGTCAATGTTATAACATTTGCATCGCTCTTAAGTCGAGTCGACATTAATATATGTGCCAGCTTTTTTAACGTTGTGAAATTGTGATTTTCGTTTTTGCATGTTGCTGTGATTTATGTGAAATAGTTATTCATTTAACTACATATTTTTTACTTTAAGTGGGAAGGACTGTAATAAATGTTATGGAATTTTTTAGGTTATGGCAGGAGTTCGAAAGAAGCAATATTATCTCATCAAAAATTAGAATTTTTCGAAGAACTACTTCGAAAATTGCAAGTTAATGATATTGTTATTGTGGCTCCTTCCATAAGTGGATTGTTTGCTGCTCCTTATGTACTCAAGCACAGCTTCCAAGTTGATGGATTGATTACTCTTTCTTCTATTTTTCCTAGTCAAATGAAACTCAATGACTTTGAGCATTTAAATGTAAGTTTTTCTTAATTTATTAAAAAATTTTTATTTATTATATATCATTTTTATTCTTTATAATTTATAGGTACCGATACTATTGATTTACGGAGACAGGGATGATCTAATTGCTAAGAAAATGGCTGAATTTAATAAAAAAGCGGACAATATTTGGATAGAAAAATTACCAAATACTGGATCAAATATTTTGCAAGAGAGGACTTTTATTTTTCATAAATTATTATATAATTTTTTGCGCTATTTAGAAAGAAATTCGTAAATAGGATAAATTTACCAACCTCATCTTCAAATTATTATTCTTTTCGAGATCGAGATCTATGGGAAGATGGAACTACCTTCGAATAGATGGATCGGATATACAGTATTTATTTTTTAAAGGCAATATTACGCGAAAGAAAATTTCATATTCGAAATTTTATACTCCAAAAATTACCAANTTACATCCATAAACGTTATATGTCAGTGGAACAAATGGAGTGAGCTTTGAGCATTCCACGATTTTTGGAGACTGCCTATACGCGGGCTTCCTAAACAAGCCTATATGTATGTTTGTCCAAGAAATTTTTGAATGAAATACAAACCGCACAACTTCAAAATCGCATAAAAGTAATCCGCATAAAAAGAGACCTTACAGTATATTGCTTTATCATAATTTAATGTTCATTCCAACTGTTATTAAATTTCAATTGTTTGATGACAATTTTATTGCAAAGATATTCATTAGTTGAAATTAAGTCATTACTTTATTACTTAACTTACTACAGAACAGAAGTAATCACTTTATGACTTCTTTTCTGTAGTAAATATGTATTATTTTACTGATATTTGCGTTTCATCTTAAAGTGAAATGTCCTAGAATGATGAAGTTTGTATTGATATAGCCTCATTTTTAAACACCTCTTTCGAATATCTTTTTTAAAAGTGCATATTTTGCTATGGTACTTCCAGTTTCTTTCAAAGATCATCTTCCAAATTGACAAAATTACGGGTCGTTTTTTCTAATGGGGAAAATAGGATCAATTTAGAAAGATGATGATACATAGAAACTATGGGTACAATGTCAATACCTATTTTGTTAAATGAAGAAAATTTTATTTAACCGGATGTTGGCTAAAATAATATCGACTAATAAAAACATATTCGTGCAACAAATCGGCATTAGTTTTATCACCTGACTCTTGTTATAAGCAATTTTTTAGAACTAGAAATTCACCTGTCAAGCATATGACGGATTGAGAAGAGTACATATTTCAAGAAATTAAAGAAGAGTAGATAACAAATTAAGTTGCCTAAACTGTCCGTCGAAACACAATCGAGATGAGATAATTCATTTTAAATAGCAGCCTCTTTAGATTACTTCCAATTGGATAATAGAACGTCACGTGGTTACTATGAAATATTTTTTCAAATATTCGTTGTAGAAGCGACACGATGCGTCAATTTTATTTTAAATCGAACGTTTTAATAAAATAAATTTAAAATTTCGCCATTTGGGAAAATATTTGAAAATTGAGTGTAAGTGACGTCACCGAGACGAAATCTAAGAAAGTTTTTTTTTTATATAGCTAATGACTAATATTTCAGTAAAGTAAGTAGCCCACGTTTTCCGTCGGAATACAAAAGAATATTTCTTCTGGATTGGGCAAAAATAGCAGGAGCTATAGCCGGATCTTTTTTTTNTAAATATTTTAATAATTTTTGCTGTAAATTATAATATTTTAAGTATTACGTTTATTAGAAAGTTAGTAATTTTTACAGTTTATTTTAATAATAATAAGCTGAGCAACCATTATGTTGAAACCACATGTATATAATATAACGAAACAACATGCCAATATTTTAAGGATAGGTTTTAGGATCAAAAGTAAGCTTAAAAATCTTTATATACATTTTTCAAACTTCGCTTCATTTTCGAGACCTAATCTTAAAAAATAATAATAAAAGGTATTTTTCAAATTTCCCACAAAAGTACTAACACTAAAATTGTAAACTTTTTAAAGTAATTGTGCATTTTTTATGCTTCTGTCAACGGATTGAGTAAATGTTACCCAAGTAGTTCCTACTGTAATAAATATGAACAAAGCCTTCTCCATTTTAAGGCTTTACAGTATTAAAAAAAACAGTTGGAAAGAAAAAGTTTATCGATATAAATAGCATTTCATTTTTTACAAAATTAAACCGAAAAATTTACAAGAATTGCTGAAATGTCCTCTGCGTTTACTTTTTATAAAAACAATTGAAGCACTATACTTGTATTAAAACAAGTTTAATTTCCATGTTTTCAGAAAAACAACTTTTAACATTTAAAATAAAGCTTCAGATTGTATATGTTGGTAAAAACATAAGTAGGGGAAATACGTACAAAATGACATATGGTTTTATTTTAGGTTCATAACTCTGTATTGGTAAAGCACAGCACTGTCATATTCTATACCAATCATCTTTAGTTCTTTACCTATGAAATATAATAAACATTTATAATATAAAAATAATAGAAAAAAAATATTGTTGTTTTAATTGAGATCAGCCAAAATCCATTTTGTCCATATGCTATGGACAAAATGACACATCACGTAAGGACAAAATGACATGCACTTAAAAACTATAAAATTACTGACAAAGTTCACAAATGAAACGCTCGGTTCTTTTAGAAACGTCAGTGCAAGATGCGTGAGCCCGTAACTGTTTAAGCACCGTAACTAGTCTTCTCCAGGCATAGATCGGGAAAAAAGATCATTGCAATATATGCATGGCTGTCTGTCCTCTTCATCGTGTTGCGAGTTATCAGGAAAATTTTCTTCTTCACTGTCTTCTTCGAATAACTTTTTAGTAACGTTTTTTCTCCTTTTCTCTGGCGGAGCTTTGGGCTCTTTTTTCATTTAATTGCCTTCATATTAGGAGTAGAAGTTAAAATTAAAGAGGTTTGTCGAGTCTTTGGCTTACGTTTATAAAACGTCCTTTTAGAACTGGAGAAATCTCCTCAATAGACACAGCAAGAGTAGAGGACGATGGATATTCTTTAGTAGCAGCAGATGAATGATATTGAATTGAATGAGTTAAAAAAGTTCTTGCTCAGTGTTTGCTGATGGAACCTGAGATGAATTATCNTCTATACCAATCATCTTTGGTTCTTTACCTATGAAATATAATAAACATTTATAATATAAAAATAATAGAAAAAAAATATTGTTGTTTTAATTGAGATCAGCCAAAATCCATTTTGTCCATATGCTATGGACAAAATGACACATCACGTAAGGACAAAATGACATGCACTTAAAAACTATAAAATTACTGACAAAGTTCACAAATGAAACGCTCGGTTCTTTTAGAAACGTCAGCGCAAGAAGCTGAGCCCAACGCAAACAATTTAAGCACCGTAACTAGTCTTCTCCAGGCATTGATCGGGAAAAAAGATCATTGCAATATATGCTGGACTGTCTGTCCTCTTCATCGTGTTGCGAGTTATCAGGAAAATTATCTTCTTCACTGTCTTCCTCGAGTAACTTTTTAGTAACGTTTCGTCTCCTTTTCTTGACGGAGCTTTGGGCTCTTTTTTTTATTTAATTGCCTTCATATTAGGAGTAGAAGTTAAAATTAAAGAGGTTTGTCGAGTCTTTGGCTTACGTTTTCTTTGACCATTTATAAAACGTCCTTTTAGAAATGGAGAAATCTCCTCAATAGACACAGCAAGAGTAGAGGACGATGGATATTCTTTAGTAGCAGCAGATGAATGATATTGAATTGAATGAGTTAAAA
>NW_019386912.1:0-17831 GCF_000671375.1 Centruroides sculpturatus | reverse complement strand
TATATTGTTATCCATTATCTGTTTGTTCTAAAAACTATAAAATCATCAAAAATTTTTAAGATTTATTAATGTGCATTCAATTAATAAATTATTCTAAGTATACGTAGCAACACCACAATGAATTTCCGCAAAAATATAAGCCCGTAAACTCGAAGTCAAATATATTTTACATAGATTAACACACCAAAAACTTCAAACGACAGACTGAAAATCACTCCATTGGAAAAAAAAAAAGAAAATTAAATACTAATTCTCAAGCACTTCTGAACTTCCTCAGCATATCATTAAGAGCTAAATTTGTATCATAAAATTTGCAGAAAAAATTTGAAAATGAACAAAAATTAAATATTCTGAATGTCCGAGATAATTACTCCATTAACTCCCCACACCACTGATGGAGTAGTCACTTCTTAAGATAATACAAATGGTGTTAATTATCCATCCATTAGAGACAGCCAGAAGTAAGAATCTTTCAGGAAATAAAAGATTCTCAGGCAGGTGATAAAGGGATAAGAAATGCAAACTTCAATTGTTGACAGATGAGTAGGAAGATGGAATCAGGGATGACTAGAAGAGCTCAGCACTGGTCATTCAGTTTTATTGTGCCAATTGAACCTGTCTGTCCTGTACTCCAGTGTTTTTCAACCTGTGGGTCGCGACTCCCAGGGGAGTTGCAAAGCCTTACACGAGGGGTCGTAAGTAAAATAAAAAGACAAGTGTTTGTAGGTCCTACACTACAATAAAAAAACTACAAACTCAGTGAGAAGGCTATGCCTGTTTATTTTACAGTAAAATTGGTTTTTTGATCAATATTTAGGTCTCAACAGAAAGAAACTTAAATACGTAGTTTTTAAAATCACTGACATAATTTTAATATGGCCCTGGGGGTCACCAGAATTTTTTAACTTGTAAAGGGGTCGCTTATTCAAAAAGGTTGAAAAACACTGCTGTACTCAATACAATATTAAAACTTTCACAGTACATTAAACAGTCAATTTATAGATTAAACTTTACATACACAAGCAGAGGTATATTCCAAATGGAATAAGAAGGAACACATTTTCTTTTAACACGTCACTTTCTTTTAACTCTTTCTACCTTGTAGAAAGAGTTAAATGGTAGAAAAGCATGTATCCATAGGACAAAAATATAAAAAAATAGATTTATATATTTGTATATCAGATATTTTGTGACAATTTTTTTAAAATATTGAAACAAAATGCAAAAATTAAATACATACTTATGCTTCTGTATGTCTTGTATGCCTCCTTTTTGATAACCAATTCGTTCCGAAGGATTATCTCTATTAAAAAAGACAAATTAATTAATTATTTAATTACTTTGTTAATTTTTAAAATTATATTAAATTTATAATAAATTCTAAATATACCTGCATAATTTCTTTATTAATGCCATGGCATTTCTAGTTATGCAACGAGGAAAGTCCACTGCGTCAATACCTTTAAGGATAATGTTGTATGTTTTCATGGGATCGGGTCCAGTGAATGGAGGACTATAAATAAAGATATTAAGTATTTAAACTATTTTCTTTTTAAATTTTATTACATTTCCGCAGTTTAATATGCACTTACGTTCCAGTGAGCAATTCAAACATAAGCACGCCAAGAGACCAATAATCGGCAGATATATCATGACCTCGGTTTAGTATTACTTCTGGAGCTACGTATTCCGGTGTTCCGCAAAATGTCCACGTTTTACGACCATTGTGCAGCTTTTTAGCAAAACCAAAATCAACCTGTCAAAAGAGTAAGTGTCAAAATTAATCAAATGATCAATCAAGTCAAAATTATTAAAAGCTAAATAAAGATTCTTACCAATTTAACATAACCCGTATTATCTAGTAACATATTTTCTGGTTTCAAATCTCTATAAATTATATTTCGAGAATGGAGATAATCGAAAGCTTCTACTACGCAACCAGTATAAAATCTTGTAGTGTTATCATCGAAATTACCCCTGTAAATTATAACGAAGGTCATATATTAAATAACTTCAAATATAGTCTTCTGAAACAAATGCTACCATTTTAAATTACTGTAATTATATTAATTATTAACCAAGAATGTTGTAATGCATATTAAAATATTAGAAAACTGTCCAAGTTTCACATTTGCCCATTACAACTTTTCAACGTGTGCACCTCATGTCATGTGGCATGCATACAACTGATACTCAAATTCTTCTTACACTCGCTACAGCATAACTGTTGTCACTCTCCCAAAGACAGCTACAGTTCTATGACTCATGCAAATTATTCGTGTCACACAATGACAAGCGATTCTGACTTTGCAAACTGCAGAACACAAAATGCCTTCTCTGTTGCAGTGTCACCATTTTCATTTATAGAAGGATGTAGAAGAATAGAATCCTTCTTTTCAGACAGGAGATGAAACTTGAAAATTTACTCATAGTACTGTAATGTTATTCTTAGAATACATTGTGATCATAGGTAGACCCTCTTCAGCCACTTTTATTATAGGTAAGGCTTTTGGCGGGACAGTCCCGATTTTTAACAATTTGTCCTGCATCCTGTGGCATTTTAAAAAGTCCCAA
Organism: Centruroides sculpturatus; assembly: GCF_000671375.1. Taxonomy (NCBI): domain Eukaryota; kingdom Metazoa; phylum Arthropoda; class Arachnida; order Scorpiones; family Buthidae; genus Centruroides; species Centruroides sculpturatus. Next base: position 15,257 of record NW_019386912.1, on the reverse strand, counting down.
GTTTTGGAAAGATTAAGTTTTTGCCAATTATGTATCATAAAATTATGTCTTATGTTTTAAGATTCATAAAAATCATTTTGTATCACGCGTATCAGTACCAATGTGTGCATGATCATCACAAATAAAGAATGCTGTGCCGACAAAACCCTTTGTGTTTGTGGCAAAGACCGACAGAAAATAGTTTAGGGCATGCAGCTGCAGCAACAGAGTAGCACATGTTCACAGGCTATCGAAACGAGCGAACATTTTGTTCATTGCATGTTGCATGGCACAGAGCTGTCATCTGTCGCCACCTTAGAAAGCTAGTGACTAGCAAGAGTAAGCACATTGGTTTGCATCACTCTAATGCTAGCGGTGGGGCTGAGGTTTTTTTTGTTAGGACAGTATTATGTAATAAAAAAAAATTACAATAATAAAGTGACATTGAAGGCAAATTCAGAGGATAAGTAATACAAGTTAGTATTATTATTAATTATAATTATATTGTTATCCATTATCTGTTTGTTCTAAAAACTATAAAATCATCAAAAATTTTTAAGATTTATTAAGTTGTAAATGAGAAACAATAGATTTATATTTTTAGAAAAAAGTAAAATGTAGGGTGAAATAAAAGGTAAGTTTGAGAAATGATTTGACATAAAAGACAACAGGAGGGAAAAGAGTGATTAACTAATTGCCTTTTATTAATGCAACCTTGACCAGCTCTTTGTATAGAAGCTCTTAGTTATATTTATTTATCTATATACCTTCTACCCATTTTAAAATATGCTTAAAGTATTAATTAATGATAAAATATGATCCTAATTTATTTTTATCTAAATAAAATTTTACATTAATCAAGACAAGTTTTCCTATCTAGAATCTTCTAGGGTATAGTTATTTATGTGTGTGTATATGTACTGTATGTGTATTGACCTGGATTTATACGAAACCCAGATTACTATACGTGTTAGGTATATAAAGAACCACCCACTTCTGATTTGTTATGGTATAATTAAACTTTATGGGTTTAAAAGTATTCAGTTCGATCCAATTTTGGAGAGGTTTTGATGGACAATTTATAGTGTTTAATACATATTTTTTCACCTATATATTGTTATATTTTTTAAGTATTGCCTAATATCAATTATTCCATGTGGAATTTAGAAATATGGCTCTTTCCTAGGCCCACAATATGTAGACATCCCAAAAACTAACTTTGTCACTTTTGAACCGAATGATTCAATTTTTTTTATTTTAATTCTGCAATAATTGTATTTTTACATTTATAAATGTCGACAGGGCGAAGGGCACTGCTATTGAAAACCCGTCGTGTCTCTACTCTGCTCGTACAAAATATAGCTCATGACTACTACTCAACTTAAGCTTTTAATTTGGACTAATTCCTTTATGAATTGTTTTTACCTAAAATACTTTTTCGCCATTTTTATTGTTACAGTATAATAATTATTATTGACTTAGTGTATCCCCAAACTATTGTGCTCCTAAGCCCGAGTTTAGTGAGCCAAATGGGAAATCAACCACTGTTCATCCCTATTAATTAAGGCAACTTTTCATTTATTGATGAGTTCATTCTCATTTTTCAAAATTCATGGCCAAAATAAAACAAACTGTTTATAATTACGTTATGCAAAACAATAAAATATCAATTCACTCAAATATTTTCACTTTTTTTTTACTTAAGGACATCAAGAATGTTCTTATTGCAGACCTATTATGAGCCTAATGAAGTCTCAATGGAGTAATCTAGTGAAGAAACAAGATTGGGTACACAAGGGCTACACGATTCACTAAAAATTCCTGAGAAATCGAACTAAACCTTTCGGAAAAATTAAATCTTTCATATATATTATTGAATTCGGGCCAGAAGCCAAATAATTCAAGGTTGAGCTATAGGAAATGAATATATATTAATTTATAACATGTGCCAATTAATAAAACATAAAAATTAGTCGTCACTTTTTTTTTATTTTTGATTTTAAACTCACCCTGTGGTCTAATGCCTACAGGGTGAGTTTAAAATCAAAAGCCCTTTTCAAGTAATTTTGCTAAAACTTTCTGGAGAAAATTATAATAAAAGCAATTCTCTTGTCTTCTTGGTGTCCACAATTTGCTTGGCATTTTATGCAATTGTTTAATCGACTACACTGGGATTTGATTTTATAAATGGTCTGTCTGATAACAAAAGATTTGAACTCGAATCATTCGTTATAAGAAACTTCTTATCTTATAGCCATTCCTCCTAATTACAGTATGAAATAATCAAAGACCGCCATATTTAAATTTGTTTCATAGTTATAAATTGATAATTGAAATTACTTTTTCTAACTGCCCGTAAGTGGTAAAAGAGCAAAACCACTAAACACTTATCGTGGGTTTGTGCCTGCTCAACGAGCTAGCTAAGTGAATAGGATTAATAGAATAAGGCAACGTAACATTTGCGAGAGCTGCCAACGGGAGATGCCTGAGGACTTTCTATGGGAAACTGGCCTTGTTTACGTGTTAGATACGAAAACACATAATTTAAACTTGGCCAGTTTCCCGTAGAAAGTCCTCCCGATAAGCATCTTTTCTTGGCATAACGCCCTCGTTTTTTTAAAAAAAAATATTCTAAGAAATTAATTAACCAAATAAAAGATGATAAATAAATTGTTCTTCTTATTTAATTATTGAAAAATGATTAAAACCTAATAATTAAATGAAGAAAGATATATGAATAAATTTCATCTATGAGAATGTTGATATATCAGTCATGAGCAACTCGCAGCCCTAACTACTAGGCTATCCCATTGTAGGCCTGGCCGAACCCATAACGGGATTACTAAAAATGCTCTCTTATTGCCCATAGGAAATTAAAACAAAAAGCAATTCGCAATTCACGAAGTCCTAATGTACAGCGCCTAGAGTCTTTGGCAACGTAATTTATTACCTTCTTTTTTTTTATCTCGAGTCATTACGCAAGCCTAATCAAGTCGATATTAAAGTGATAAAGAACAATTCAAATTAACCTTGACTACTAAATTAATGGCAATATTACTATATAATGGACCACTTCCAGAAAGGTAGTGGCCCACATTATTTGCATATTTGAAAAATAGTAAGAAGAATGCTATGTTTATTTATTTACTTTCGTCTCTTTCCCACCAAGTGGCCACTAAAACATTTTTTTCCATACTCATCGTGGTTTAGGCCAGATTAACAATGGGAGCAGATGATAATACAAATGGGCGAGCAATCCCAGGCCTACCAGTGAACGAGTGAATAAAACCACTAAACACTGGTAGTTGGGTGCGGGTTTGCGAGCTGGCCATGTGGAGCTTTCCGTTTTCTTCACGTTTATAACACCTAAATAAGATCCATTTTTCCTTAGAAAGTCCATCCGGGAGACATTCCCCCTCGGCAGATCTCCCACGTGCCCAAGCGAGCAATCCCAGGGATTTTCCCGTTTGTCACCCAGCTGCCCTAATTGTGAATTTGGTCTAACCCATGATGAGTATGGTTAGCATCGGTATAGTTCATGGTTCGCGCTGTTCGCAAATGAGAAGGACCCACTTCGCAATTCTAGAAACCCCAAAAAAACAGTATAAAAATCTCCTCTGCCTCAGATTTGACATTGGTCTTAGACAATTTTTATGTTTTCCTACGCCTAATTCTGGCCCTGAATATGCCCTAATTGTTTCGAGCAGTGTATATTAACTATTCATATAGTTTTATATAATTTTGAAAAAGTATTTATGAAAAATTATATTTATATTTTACAGATAAAAATGGAAAGATCTTTGAGCTCTGAAGTCTACTTCGCAAACTATTCGGTCGTTTTCAATTTCGAGAAGAATTTCGATGGAAGTTTCAAAAGAAAATGGATGAAAAACAATTGGCATCAAGCATTTTATTATTCGGCAGCTTACGTCATCTTAATTTTTATTGGCCAAGCATATATGAGGGCACGACAACCTTTCCAACTTAGAAAACTCTTATGCTTATGGAATATTTGTCTTTGCCTCTTCAGCACCGCGGGGGCATTAAGAACACTGCCAGAATTAGTGCACATTGTACGCCGGTTTGGATTCACCCAATCAGTTTGTAATCCGAGTTACTTGGACGATTCTCAAGTCACTAGTTTTTGGACATGGATCTTCGTTATGTCAAAATTACCCGAATTTTTGGACACAGTTTTCATAGTTCTACGTAAACAGAAATTGATATTCTTGCATTGGTACCATCACGCAGTCACTTACCTTTTTGCGTGGTACAATTACGCTCATCAGGTTGCTCCCTGTCGATGGTTTATTACCATAAATTTCAGTGTTCACGCTGTTATGTACGGTTATTATGCCCTGAAGGCCATGAAAATTCGAGTGCCTCGTCGTTTCGCTATGATGATTACGGCTTCTCAAATTATTCAAATGTTAATAGGCTGTTGGGTTGTGTATTGGAGTTACAGTATGTATCAGAACGGCTTGAACTGTACCGTTACTGAAGGTACTACTAAAGCTGGTTTCGTAATGTATCTCTCATACTTCATACTATTTTCTAAATTCTTTTATGATACGTACTTCAACAAGCAACAACCTCATTTAAAGAAAAATTAATATATATTATTATTGAAGATTGTTCAATAAAAAGCTTTTTTTTAACTACTTTTGAAGTATTTATTAATTATGATCAAACTTTATTCCTCTAACTTTTAAAAGAAATTTCTGAAAAACGGCTAGAGACAAATTTCATTCTTACTGCATATTCGTATGGAAGGATAAAATTAACACTGCTGTTCTGGTGTTATTCCTAGATTCGTCAGTAAACAGAATTGGCGCATAAAGGGTATAGAGCATCCACATGTGCGTGCCACGAACACAGTGTGTGTGGCCATCATGGTTCATGCAAGATGAGAGACATCATTGGTCTGCGGTTTTTGATTTCCTGTTATTAATATATCTATATATTTAACTTATATAGTTAAAATGGAGTACATGCCATATGAAGGGCATGTACTCCACTTTAACTTTGTGGAGGACATGCCCTCTATCCACATACCCATTCAATTAATACCATTACTTGAATGGGTATGTGGCAAATAGCTGAGAATGGTATTAGTTTACCACTTTGAGGAATCCCGGTTTGAATGGAAAATGAATCCTCAAAATATCACTTCAGACATGTCAGCTCCATCCAACACTGGCTTCTCCACCACAGGTGACACTGATCACGGATATCAAAAGATCCTCTTAATGCCTCAACACAATGTTTAAATAACAAAATTAATATTGCTAAGCAATGGATGAAGAGTCAGATGGCATGGTCAGTAAAGGCATTAGGTCACTCCCTAAGCCATAAAGATTATGTATATCCAAATCTGGCATCAAATATAAGTTCAGTTTGGTTCTTCCTGATCAACAGATAACGGTGCCCATTGTTTTAAAACTCTTTCCACTCTATGAGCACTAAAAGGACCTTTTTTTTATAGCAAGCCCATTATGGATTCAGCCAGATGAGTAGTGAGGACAGAGCCCAACATATCCAGAAGACCATCCCCAAAAAGTTTCTGAGACTTTTTGACCCATCCGGATTCGTTCCTGGGTACCCCCCAGAGTGGTAGGCTGCAACCTTAATTGCTCACCGCCATCCAGCCACCCCACTTTTCTGACTTCCATAGCAGCATAACAGAAAGACAAAATCACTACGCGGAGATTGAACAAATTCTTTTACGAAATTCCGCGCGGATGGCCCGAACAAAAGTATCATATCAAACATGTCACATACAACTCAAATCGTATCTTATTAATAAAGTTGCAAGATAATTCACAAAATAAATTATTTTAAATTCAACCAAAATTTAATATCATTTATTTAATTTACTGAAATTTATTCATTCATAATTTTTATATTTTACTAACAGTGTGCAGTAAAAATTCACAGACCAATATACATCTCATGTAGTGGCCAGCACTTTATTTAACAATTGAGTATTGTGATCCAAATATTGTATTTTATACAAAAGAAAAATTGTTTTTTCCTTCTATCAAATCAAATACTTCATAATTTTAAAAATTATTTTTACTAAATGCTAAGTAAATAATATTTTCTGCTTTCTTCTTGACAGAATACAGAATTTTAGAAATGTGAAAAAAATTATCTATAATATTGAGCAAACCAATATTGAAATTGTTACAGATCACAACCTTATGGTCCTCCTTAAGCATAAAGTATGGAATTTGACACATTCAAGAATTTATAACTGCAGACATTTATCTTTAACCTGATGTTCATGCAAAACACTTCTTCATTTTTGTACATTTTTCATTTGAAAATTAAAAAAAATACACTCTTTTAAAAGTAAAGTGTACTGTACATTGATTGTCCACATAATTACAGAAATTATTATTAAAAACACTTAGGTGGCCTCGACCTTTCCTTTAGAGGTCGCCATCAGCAGAATGTTTAAAATGTGCATACAGAATCATCTTATAAATGGCATTCTTTTTTCTTTTGGACTGTTTCCATCCTGTAGGCACTAAAAGGGATTTTTTCGAGCCCAATGTGGGTTTGGCAGATCCACAATGAGCTTGACCGACTGGACTCCAATGGGTATATTTGTGTAGCGAGAGTGGGGCCAACATATCCGGGTCATATCATCCGTGAGAAGTTCCCGGATTCAAATCTGGGTCCCATGAAGCCGAACGCCAATGCCATAATTGCCTCGGCCATCTAATCAGGTTTATAAATGACTAAGGAGCATCTAAAAGAAAGGTCATGGTCATCTGTGTGTTTTTAGTATTTACTTCCTTTAAGTAAGCAGACTTTCAATGTAATTTTTACTTTCAGTTTTAAATTAAACTTGATATTTGAAACTTTTATACTGTTTTATNTCATCAAATTTAGTATTAAATTATAGTATTTTTCTTAATTAAATGGATGTAAAATATTTATTTTATACACAATAAAAAGGTGCTGGATTATTTCTGTGGTCCTAAGCTATAATATACACTGGTCATTTCACTCCACCAAGTAATGACACACGTAAGAATACGAAGTCCTAAGCTTTAATTTATAATGCGAGGCCCTAAGTTATAGATTCATAATGCGAGGCCCTAAGATATAGATTTATAACGTGAGATCCTTGAGCTGTAGCCTGTTTAGTTTGTGTGCGAATACAATATCTGTATTGTGTTGTATAGAGTCAACATAGACGAAACTTTACAGCTTCTGTATTTTACTGTGTATGAGAGAGATACAGTAAAGTATATAATCTTATAAATAAAATAATGTAAGATGAGGTTAGACCATATTGGCATATTGAGAACACGTGTAATGGAATAACCACGAATTTATAGGTACTTCCAGCTTTAAATGTTCATGAAAAAAAGTTGTTTTTTGAGTTAAATTATCGTCTTTCTGGTATTTTATATTCAATATTTTTTGTTATACATGCTTAAAACGTGACTTGCATTTATACAAAATGTATTACTCGACATATATTTCTTATCTTCCACATTTTTTAATGCACGTAAATCGCACGTAAATCGTGCGATTTACGTGCATTAAACTGCATTTTTAGAACGTCTCAGATCCAAAGTTTATCAGTGATATGTTAAGAATATTGACAAAACTCTAAACTGTATACTTTACATGCCCTTTATTTGATTGAAATTTTTGTTAAACGTACAGTTAATCCTTGAAAAAAATGTCTCTGAAGGTCATTTTCGTTCCTGTTCGGCCCTTTAACACGTTATCTAAAAATACCAATTGATGTCACCATCGGTAAAGAGTTATGAAATCATTTTTCAGATATCGGGAATTTCTGGCTTTTTATTTTTACATTTATTACAAAATAATTTAGGAGTAATGAAATAATAAATTCTGATATACAGTCGTATAATTAGCCTACTATTGTACGAAAACAGAAGGGTAGTAGTGAAATATTACTACTACTATTTCACTACTGCCTTTCTACTACAGGCACAGTAGTATTGTAATAGATACAGTAGGTAAAATACAAATACAATGTAGTAGTAGTAGTAGTATAGTAGGTGAAATACTACACACAGTAGTATTTCACCTACTGTAGTAGCGTGTTATCTATGAACAAAAAGAGTAGTTGCCTGGGGGCCCACCAATAGGGATCCCCCAAACCAATCTTTTACGAACTCATTACTGTTGTATAAATATGGAAATTTAAGTTTGGTGCCATATTTGGTATGGGGCAGGTGCAGGGCAGAACTTAAAGGGCACCAAAATTCCAAAATTGTCACATGGAAGAATAAATAAATTCATAGAAAACTGTCACATATGAGTGTAAGAAATTTTATTAATAAAAAGTGTATTTTTAATGATTTCTATTGATGAAAGGCGCCATATTTAAGTTTGCTCCCGGTGCCAATTGCTCTAGCCTTGGTTATGCTAGTGTACTAGTGAATAGTAGTATACTATCAAGTAAATGTAGTAGTGAAGTAGGAGGATGTATCAATAGAAGAGAAATGTAAATGAATGTCATAAATCTATCAGTTCCTTTACTGTTCTTCTACTTACATTAAACTTTAAAAAAAGACAATAAAAAATTATTCCACGTGAATGACATTTTCATTTACTAAAACCGGAAAGACGTAAAAGTTTAACTTTCTAGGGTATAAAAAAAGAAAATAAAAAGTATGTCAGTGATGACAATTGTATGATTTCCGGAATACATGATTTTAAGATTTAAAAAACGGTTTTTTTCGTAGATTATGATAATAAAACCTAAGAAAATGTATTTGTATAACAATAAAGAGAGTTATGTAGACCGAAACGTAGCCTATTTTATAATGATATACGGAATAACCCTTGTCTATATTTATAACATTCATTATCATATCTGTATTTGCATTCACCTGTAAAATTAATGCCATAAATTGCATATAATTCAGTTAATCTCACGAGAAATTAAGAAAACTAAAAAATAAAAACGAAAATTATATTAGATTATCAATTTATACTTTTCTTGGTTCCTTATTTTTAAAATAATATTAAATTTAATTTATTTAATTAAGAATTTATAGGGTATAAACCTCCTTCTTAAAGGCAAAACTTCTAGTGGTCAATCTAGAATTAGTAGATAATCAAATAAGTTAACAATGCTAGTAGTAGTAGCATCAGGTAGCATTTCAGTTTTGAATTATTTCTGCTTTATTTTTTATTACTGTAGATAACTTACAATCTACTACTTTTAAAACATAAATATTCATTAATTAATTAAATTTTAGATTTATCAATAGCAGCAGCAGTAGTTTTCCTTTAAAAGTGTTAGAGCAAAACTGTTAATAGTTTAACGCTAAAGGAAAACTATTATTATTACTACTAGCATTGCTCCTGATTTTCCAGTATCACTAACATTTCGCTCCTGATTTCCCAGTATCACTAACATTTCGCTCCTGATTTCCCAGTATCACTAACATTTCGCTCCTGATTTCCCAGTATCACTAACATTTCGCTCCTGATTTCCCAGTATCACTAACATTTCGCTCCTGATTTCCCAGTATCACTAACATTTCGCTCCTGATTTCCCAGTATCACTAACATTTCGCTCCTGATTTCCCAGTATCACTAACATTTCGCTCCTGATTTCCCAGTATCACTAACATTTCGCTCCTGATTTCCCAGTATCACTAACATTTCGCTCCTGATTTCCCAGTATCACTAACATTTCGCTCCTGATTTCCCAGTATCACTAACATTTCGCTCCTGATTTCCCAGTATCACTAACATTTCGCTCCTGATTTCCCAGTATCACTAACATTTCGCTCCTGATTTCCCAGTATCACTAACATTTCGCTCCTGATTTCCCAGTATCACTAACATTTCGCTCCTGATTTCCCAGTATCACTAACATTTCGCTCCTGATTTCCCAGTATCACTAACATTTCGCTCCTGATTTCCCAGTATCACTAACATTTCGCTCCTGATTTCCCAGTATCACTAACATTTCGCTCCTGATTTCCCAGTATCACTAACATTTCGCTCCTGATTTCCCAGTATCACTAACATTTCGCTCCTGATTTCCCAGTATCACTAACATTTCGCTCCTGATTTCCCAGTATCACTAACATTTCGCTCCTGATTTCCCAGTATCACTAACATTTCGCTCCTGATTTCCCAGTATCACTAACATTTCGCTCCTGATTTCCCAGTATCACTAACATTTCGCTCCTGATTTCCCAGTATCACTAACATTTCGCTCCTGATTTCCCAGTATCACTAACATTTCGCTCCTGATTTCCCAGTATCACTAACATTTCGCTCCTGATTTCCCAGTATCACTAACATTTCGCTCCTGATTTCCCAGTATCACTAACATTTCGCTCCTGATTTCCCAGTATCACTAACATTTCGCTCCTGATTTCCCAGTATCACTAACATTTCGCTCCTGATTTCCCAGTATCACTAACATTTCGCTCCTGATTTCCCAGTATCACTAACATTTCGCTCCTGATTTCCCAGTATCACTAACATTTCGCTCCTGATTTCCCAGTATCACTAACATTTCGCTCCTGATTTCCCAGTATCACTAACATTTCGCTCCTGATTTCCCAGTATCACTAACATTTCGCTCCTGATTTCCCAGTATCACTAACATTTCGCTCCTGATTTCCCAGTATCACTAACATTTCGCTCCTGATTTCCCAGTATCACTAACATTTCGCTCCTGATTTCCCAGTATCACTAACATTTCGCTCCTGATTTCCCAGTATCACTAACATTTCGCTCCTGATTTCCCAGTATCACTAACATTTCGCTCCTGATTTCCCAGTATCACTAACATTTCGCTCCTGATTTCCCAGTATCACTAACATTTCGCTCCTGATTTCCCAGTATCACTAACATTTCGCTCCTGATTTCCCAGTATCACTAACATTTCGCTCCTGATTTCCCAGTATCACTAACATTTCGCTCCTGATTTCCCAGTATCACTAACATTTCGCTCCTGATTTCCCAGTATCACTAACATTTCGCTCCTGATTTCCCAGTATCACTAACATTTCGCTCCTGATTTCCCAGTATCACTAACATTTCGCTCCTGATTTCCCAGTATCACTAACATTTCGCTCCTGATTTCCCAGTATCACTAACATTTCGCTCCTGATTTCCCAGTATCACTAACATTTCGCTCCTGATTTCCCAGTATCACTAACATTTCGCTCCTGATTTCCCAGTATCACTAACATTTCGCTCCTGATTTCCCAGTATCACTAACATTTCGCTCCTGATTTCCCAGTATCACTAACATTTCGCTCCTGATTTCCCAGTATCACTAACATTTCGCTCCTGATTTCCCAGTATCACTAACATTTCGCTCCTGATTTCCCAGTATCACTAACATTTCGCTCCTGATTTCCCAGTATCACTAACATTTCGCTCCTGATTTCCCAGTATCACTAACATTTCGCTCCTGATTTCCCAGTATCACTAACATTTCGCTCCTGATTTCCCAGTATCACTAACATTTCGCTCCTGATTTCCCAGTATCACTAACATTTCGCTCCTGATTTCCCAGTATCACTAACATTTCGCTCCTGATTTCCCAGTATCACTAACATTTCGCTCCTGATTTCCCAGTATCACTAACATTTCGCTCCTGATTTCCCAGTATCACTAACATTTCGCTCCTGATTTCCCAGTATCACTAACATTTCGCTCCTGATTTCCCAGTATCACTAACATTTCGCTCCTGATTTCCCAGTATCACTAACATTTCGCTCCTGATTTCCCAGTATCACTAACATTTCGCTCCTGATTTCCCAGTATCACTAACATTTCGCTCCTGATTTCCCAGTATCACTAACATTTCGCTCCTGATTTCCCAGTATCACTAACATTTCGCTCCTGATTTCCCAGTATCACTAACATTTCGCTCCTGATTTCCCAGTATCACTAACATTTCGCTCCTGATTTCCCAGTATCACTAACATTTCGCTCCTGATTTCCCAGTATCACTAACATTTCGCTCCTGATTTCCCAGTATCACTAACATTTCGCTCCTGATTTCCCAGTATCACTAACATTTCGCTCCTGATTTCCCAGTATCACTAACATTTCGCTCCTGATTTCCCAGTATCACTAACATTTCGCTCCTGATTTCCCAGTATCACTAACATTTCGCTCCTGATTTCCCAGTATCACTAACATTTCGCTCCTGATTTCCCAGTATCACTAACATTTCGCTCCTGATTTCCCAGTATCACTAACATTTCGCTCCTGATTTCCCAGTATCACTAACATTTCGCTCCTGATTTCCCAGTATCACTAACATTTCGCTCCTGATTTCCCAGTATCACTAACATTTCGCTCCTGATTTCCCAGTATCACTAACATTTCGCTCCTGATTTCCCAGTATCACTAACATTTCGCTCCTGATTTCCCAGTATCACTAACATTTCGCTCCTGATTTCCCAGTATCACTAACATTTCGCTCCTGATTTCCCAGTATCACTAACATTTCGCTCCTGATTTCCCAGTATCACTAACATTTCGCTCCTGATTTCCCAGTATCACTAACATTTCGCTCCTGATTTCCCAGTATCACTAACATTTCGCTCCTGATTTCCCAGTATCACTAACATTTCGCTCCTGATTTCCCAGTATCACTAACATTTCGCTCCTGATTTCCCAGTATCACTAACATTTCGCTCCTGATTTCCCAGTATCACTAACATTTCGCTCCTGATTTCCCAGTATCACTAACATTTCGCTCCTGATTTCCCAGTATCACTAACATTTCGCTCCTGATTTCCCAGTATCACTAACATTTCGCTCCTGATTTCCCAGTATCACTAACATTTCGCTCCTGATTTCCCAGTATCACTAACATTTCGCTCCTGATTTCCCAGTATCACTAACATTTCGCTCCTGATTTCCCAGTATCACTAACATTTCGCTCCTGATTTCCCAGTATCACTAACATTTCGCTCCTGATTTCCCAGTATCACTAACATTTCGCTCCTGATTTCCCAGTATCACTAACATTTCGCTCCTGATTTCCCAGTATCACTAACATTTCGCTCCTGATTTCCCAGTATCACTAACATTTCGCTCCTGATTTCCCAGTATCACTAACATTTCGCTCCTGATTTCCCAGTATCACTAACATTTCGCTCCTGATTTCCCAGTATCACTAACATTTCGCTCCTGATTTCCCAGTATCACTAACATTTCGCTCCTGATTTCCCAGTATCACTAACATTTCGCTCCTGATTTCCCAGTATCACTAACATTTCGCTCCTGATTTCCCAGTATCACTAACATTTCGCTCCTGATTTCCCAGTATCACTAACATTTCGCTCCTGATTTCCCAGTATCACTAACATTTCGCTCCTGATTTCCCAGTATCACTAACATTTCGCTCCTGATTTCCCAGTATCACTAACATTTCGCTCCTGATTTCCCAGTATCACTAACATTTCGCTCCTGATTTCCCAGTATCACTAACATTTCGCTCCTGATTTCCCAGTATCACTAACATTTCGCTCCTGATTTCCCAGTATCACTAACATTTCGCTCCTGATTTCCCAGTATCACTAACATTTCGCTCCTGATTTCCCAGTATCACTAACATTTCGCTCCTGATTTCCCAGTATCACTAACATTTCGCTCCTGATTTCCCAGTATCACTAACATTTCGCTCCTGATTTCCCAGTATCACTAACATTTCGCTCCTGATTTCCCAGTATCACTAACATTTCGCTCCTGATTTCCCAGTATCACTAACATTTCGCTCCTGATTTCCCAGTATCACTAACATTTCGCTCCTGATTTCCCAGTATCACTAACATTTCGCTCCTGATTTCCCAGTATCACTAACATTTCGCTCCTGATTTCCCAGTATCACTAACATTTCGCTCCTGATTTCCCAGTATCACTAACATTTCGCTCCTGATTTCCCAGTATCACTAACATTTCGCTCCTGATTTCCCAGTATCACTAACATTTCGCTCCTGATTTCCCAGTATCACTAACATTTCGCTCCTGATTTCCCAGTATCACTAACATTTCGCTCCTGATTTCCCAGTATCACTAACATTTCGCTCCTGATTTCCCAGTATCACTAACATTTCGCTCCTGATTTCCCAGTATCACTAACATTTCGCTCCTGATTTCCCAGTATCACTAACATTTCGCTCCTGATTTCCCAGTATCACTAACATTTCGCTCCTGATTTCCCAGTATCACTAACATTTCGCTCCTGATTTCCCAGTATCACTAACATTNTCCTTTAGAGGTTGCCATCAGCAGAATGTTTAAAATGTGCATACAGAATCATCTTATAAATGGCATTCTTTTTTCTTTTGGACTGTTTCCATCCTGTAGGCACTAAAAGGGATTTTTTCGAGCCCAATGTGGGTTTGGCAGATCCACAATGAGCTTGACCGACTGGACTCCAATGGGTATATTTGTGTAGCGAGAGTGGGGCCAACATATCCGGGTCATATCATCCGTGAGAAGTTCCCGGATTCAAATCTGGGTCCCATGAAGCCGAACGCCAATGCCATAATTGCCTCGGCCATCTAATCAGGTTTATAAATGACTAAGGAGCATCTAAAAGAAAGGTCATGGTCATCTGTGTGTTTTTAGTATTTACTTCCTTTAAGTAAGCAGACTTTCAATGTAATTTTTACTTTCAGTTTTAAATTAAACTTGATATTTGAAACTTTTATACTGTTTTATATTTTAAACATAAATATATAAAAAGAAACAGAAATTTTAAACCTTTATCTGCAGCCGAAAGTAAATAAACTATTTTTTCAGTATAATTCTTATAAGGCACGATTTTTTTCTTTTCTTGCACATTACTTGCATCGACACTTTCTAAAAATATAGAATATGTTAGCATGTCTATAACACATTATATATTATACTATACATTAAGTTTAATACAGTCGTGTAAAATGGCACGGAGAAAACTTTGTTTTGACACACACATAAAAAAAAATCTAATACTTGTACGCAACAGAACTACAGTTAACAAAGTTATATGAGCGTTTGAAAACTATTATATATGCGACTTGTAATCTTATATACCCTATATTATATTATATACAATAAAATTTGATAATTCAAAATTTTAAAATTTGTATATGGCTGTTCTGGTGTTATTCCTAGATTCGTCAGTAAACAGAATTGGCGCATAAAGGGTACAGAGCATCCACATGTGCGTGCCACGAACACAGTGTGTGTGGACATCATGGTTCATGCAAGATGAGAGACATCATTGGTCTGCAGTTTTTGATTTC
>NW_019386911.1:51059-66322 GCF_000671375.1 Centruroides sculpturatus | reverse complement strand
AAAATAAAACACTGAAGCATTTAGACTCCTAAATTATACTGTGTTATTTTTGATAAATTTTATAATGTGTTATTTTTAAAAGGTTTTATAATGTGTTATTTTTGAAAGTTTTTATAATGTGTAATTTTTAAAGGTTTTATAATGTTTTATATTTTAAAGGTTTTATAATGTGTTATTTTTGATAGGTTATATAATGTGTTATTTTTGAAAGATTTTAAATTGTGTTATTTTTAAAAAGTTTTATAATGTGTTATTTAATTGTCTGTAGAAAATTATCTGTTGTATTTAATTGTCTGTAGAAAATTGTCTGTAGAAAATATAATGTTATTTAATTGTCTGTAGAAAATTATCACTTCTTCTAAGTGTAGACTCGGGACTTAGTCTATCGGGCTCCGTTATGGGCGTTGGCCATCAGGAGGAAACGTATGTGGAGTCTGGACACTTTCAAATCGGTCGGAGGACTCCTCGAATTCTGACTAATTTCTTTTTTTATTTCAAAATTTCGTCCAATCATCGTTCAGTAACTCTTTCGTGAGAACGGATGAAAGGGGGATGAATGAGGGGTAACCATTTCCCATCTGAGCGAGATTTTTAACGGATAAGGGAAAAACAGCGGATGTTCTCTTCTGTGGAAAGGAAGTGTCATCTGTCATCTATTTTTCCCACGTCTAAAACACCAGTTTTTTCACACAAAATGAAATAATATTTTGTCGATAATTTAAACATATTAATAAAAATTCATAAATGAGGCCCAGGGGCCTTTCGGATCTCACAATAATTCCAGTGATTATTGTCGAAATTTTCTGAAATTTTGCAGAGATATCTGTTTATTAGAGGAATTGGTGCTACAATATTTACGTAGTGAAAGGTGAATGAGGTAGGGAATCGTGTGTCATATCTCGATTAGGATCGGACTTAAGGACGATTTTACTCGCTTTGTTTACAACTTTTTTATAAANAAGGAAGTGTCATCTGTCATCTATTTTTCCCACGTCTAAAACACCAGTTTTTTCACACAAAATCAAATAATATTTTGTCGATAATTTAAACATATTAATAAAAATTCATAAATGAGGCCCAGGGGCCTTTCGGATCTCACAATAATTCCAGTGATTATTGTCGAAATTTTCTGAAATTTTGCAGAGATATCTGTTTATTAGAGGAATTGGTGCTACAATATTTACGTAGTGAAAGGTGAATGAGGTAGGGAATCGTGTGTCATATCTCGATTAGGATCGGACTTAAGGACGATTTTACTCGCTTTGTTTACAACTTTTTTATAAACCCCATCTGTACCCTTAAAATTAAGCTTTTTTCCATATTATAATAATTACAAACTTAAAATCTTTTAAAAGAAAATATAATAACAGATGGTACCACACGTAGTTTTAAATGTTGTCGGGAAAGTTAAATGTGAATATGTGAATATACTAAATTTTATATAGATGAAACTAAACGTAAAGTTAAAGTAAGATTGAAAGAACATATAGCCGATTTCAAATATCGAAGACCAAATTCTGCCTTTCATAAACATTGTCTTTTAAATAATTGTAATATAGATAAAAACAATATAGATATTTTACACATAGGAAAAGATACATATAAAGGAAAATTTAAAGAAATTATAGAAATAGTCAAAAATCAAAATAGTATAAATAAAAACCATAGCATTTCTATAAGTGAAAACTGGTTAAGAATTTTATATTAATCATGGTTCACCAGCCTAAAAAATTGTATTATTATTATAGTCCGTGTACTAATTTATAACATTAAATATTAAAAAGTTAAATAACTTAACAATAATATACAACTGTAAAATTGTAATAGGCGTCAGATGATATGTAATTTTGTATTATATTGTGAATGAGTACCAACCGTAGTAGTGATTTTACAAAACTAATTTGAGTGACATACAGGATGGGAAGTATAGTTAATTAAGTACTACTTTAATAATACTTGTACCCCAGGTTGTGAAGGTGAATAATATTTCATATCGGACATTGTTCAGCTTACTTGTCGTAGTGCATTTGCGATGTCTCTAACGTATACTGTAATGGAGATGTACTGAAAAAGCTTAAGAATAAGATGATGTCACTTTAATTTGTAAGACTTGTATCCATAGATATGTTTTAGATCAATATATTTTTATAAATTCTACAAATCTTATGTATTTTTTATATATGTTGTATACTCTTTTAATATTTTAGTTGGCTGAAGAGGGGCTTAGGAGCCCGAAACGTGTAACTTTCACGCGTATCAAATAAATAAATATGAGAAAATCCGCCAAGTGTCTTAATTTATAGCACTTTATTATGTTCGAAGCAGTAATCAGTTTTCAGTTAATTAATCACAATATATAAAACACGAAACTCAGCTCTTTAAATGCAAGTACTTCATGTAAATTATTTGTAAAAAAAACCTGTGAATCGTTGATTTCAATGATTTATTTCATTGCGTTCATATCGGAATTAAAAGTGAAAGTTTTCAAGTTTTCTTAAACTATGTGTATAGAAATTTTATAAAAATACAGATAACGAAGTGTTGCAGAGTAATTTGCTTAGATCTTATTATTGACATTAGCAATTACGCACAGTCGTACGTAATTTTCATAAAGTTTATAACTTTTTTTTTTTGAAAATTACCAGGTAAAATAATCTGATTCGGAATCACATAAAGTTTATATACTGTATTGTTTTACTATAAACACAAATTAAGTGTATAAAGACATTAATTTTTGAACGTTATAGACTTATAGCGAACATTTATTCACAATATTACTACTATCAGGTTAGCTTCAATCTGTCAGTAACAAGTGTCGAGACATTTAATATAAACGCAAAAACATTGCTAATAACATAGTTTCAATATGCGAGAA
Source organism: Centruroides sculpturatus (assembly GCF_000671375.1). Taxonomy (NCBI): domain Eukaryota; kingdom Metazoa; phylum Arthropoda; class Arachnida; order Scorpiones; family Buthidae; genus Centruroides; species Centruroides sculpturatus. The sequence goes on along the minus strand of NW_019386911.1, from coordinate 63,447 downwards.
TAGCGCGATAGAACGGGGTCACACATGAGATTGTATGTGTTTAGTACGGAGGTAAATTTGTTCTAGTGTATTAAGGAAGAGAGAGATTCTTACACAATGTAGCAGGCCTAAAGGGCGTGAGAAAATCATAATTGGTTGGATAAAATCCAATAATAAGAATTGTTGCTGCTTACCATTAGGAAAATGTTCCCTTTAAGTAAAAGATGAAATGATGTTGAAATGGTTTGTGGATGAAAATGTAATGAAACAGTGACAAGCTTATAGAACTAAAAAAATCAATTAGAAGTTATATCTGTTCGCCATCTTTGGACTACTGTTCTCGCCCGATCTTTTTCGATATCGCTTAAAAGCCGTCGCCCACCATCTACTTGTCTCATGACATCAAGAGACTTCCGCACTTTTTCGACTCGTCGAAGATTCTAACGACCCACATGGCGAAACAGAAGTTCATCGATTCTCCGATCGTCCGATTCCCAAAAGAACCAATCTCAATTTAACGAAGGTATTTATCAACTCGTGGACCCTTGTGAACTCTCTCGCGCTCAGAGACCCGAAAATAATAATTAAAGCTACTTTGTTTAGATCCTTACAAAATTAGCATCTAGCTAAGATCCTTATATAAGTTATGTGCAGAAATATAAAATGACTATGTGAATAAACGGGTATTATTTAATGTTAAGTTTGTAGTTTAATGCACTTCTTCCACCGGCTGTCTCTCAGACATTCTCCACCCCGAGTCCTAGCACCCACACACGCGACTGCTCGCGCAAAAGCGATGTTAACGGCCATCGCGATTTCTGTGCCCAATGAGAGAGACAGTGGTGTCATTCCTGACGTGGCATCAAAGAGGTGCAGACCCTGCGGTCACATTTTTATTGCAATCAATGTCTAGAATAATAGCATTTCAAGTGTGCCAATTAAGACCAAGCCTTAAAAAGAAACACTGGTTTTGTAAAAGTTGCTTGCAAGCAATGAAAATCAATAAAATAGTCTACTTGTTTTATCCATGTAAAATGCTTTTATTAACTTTAACGGTTAATGTTTAAATATAATCTTATTTTCAATATCATTTTTGCAGTTAAATTTAGGAGTTGTTATTGTGATTTTGTAACTAATAAAAGTATTTTTATTAGAGATAGAGTGATGAGAAAAAGTAAGTTTATTAAACTTTAATATTTTGCAATAAATAAATATGAAATTTTTCAAAAACTTTCGTGTAAGTTTAATTATGTAGTAAATAATTATCTTTAAATATTATAAATATAATGTAGCCTAAATGTTTAATTCTTTAAACGAAAATGTAATCAATTAAAACTAATCTATTAAACAAATAGAAGAAAATTAATTCTTTTGTCGATATTTAAATGTTTTGGTTTTTGTGAAGTAATAAAAATGAAAGAATAACTTTCGAAATTCTGTCTCGTTCAAATATTATGAACTTTCTATCAAATAATTTACACTAAAACTTAAATTAGATGTACAATTTCTACGACAATTTCACATTTATCGTGAACTGTAATTGATGTTCTTGTACTGAATGTTCAATTTTGCCTTCATTAATACATTTCGAAATATTAATAATCTGATATCCTTTTAAATTGCTATATGTATTTTTAAAATTAATTGTCTCGAATTAATCAATCAGATGAATGGAATTTTCTTTCGTGTTCTTTTAATGCAACCTCGTGTAAAAATTGTTCACGTCACAACGGGCATTCAAATTTACTTTCTTCAACGTCCCTATCTGGAAAGAGTTCCACTTGTGAGGATCTTTCAATTCGTCCAATTTCTAAATCGACGTCAACGTTTTCAAGAAATTCTTCACTTTCTTTTGGAGTAAAAAGAATCTCTTGTGAAGAAATTCCTTCAAATTCCATTGACTCTGCTGTTTGAGTACTTGTCGATGGTTGTTCAAATGCTTCTTGCTGCTGTTGTTGAACATTTTGTTTACTTTTCTGAAAGTAAATAACATAAATAACATAACTGTACACAATGTACTGAAATGTGAATTGCATAAAAATACGTAATTTCAGATAATTATTTACTGTATTATGTATATGTAATTCTTTATAAGTTAGCAGATTTTTAATCTAATTAAGATGAAATATTTCACAATGTTTTTCAAACTTTAAAGCAACTTCGCAATTTTAACAAAGTTTATGTAATTAATAACTCTAAAAATAAACGGTTTACAAATATAAATGCTTTTCCTTAATGTTAACAAAGCAAATTATAACAGAAAATATAGTCAAATCGAAATTTATTTGCATAAGTGAATGTTGATTTTATGGTACCAGAAACATATGGTAGTTAACACGTGCAAAAATTCGTAAGATTTATGTTGAATAATTTGTTTCAGTCTATCATTTACGGCCGACTTGCCTCGCGCTTATCGAAATGCGTGCAAGAGCCTCTCTACGATAGTACGAACGTGCTACTCGACTCTTAAACTCGGGTTTCGAGGCTCAGTTCGTGTGCATTCGCCAAATTTAGCAACTACTGTTAGGATTGTGTAAGGATCTCTCTTTCTCGAAACACTAGGACAATCTTATTTGTCAAACACACACTCTCACGTGTGACCCGTTCTATCGCGCTGTTCTAACATATTAAAACTCTGTTTCTAGGAAATTTTTTTACTTTTCTGTTGGTTATCGCAATATTGTCGTTGACAGATTGAATATAACCTCAGAGTACTAATATTGTGCATAAATGTTTCCTATTACTCTATAGCGTTGACAAATAAATCTGGTTATGCAATTCATAGAAAAATAATATATAAAGTTCGTATAATTCCGAATTAAATTATTTTTACTTGATAATTTTCAATAAGAAAAGCCGTAAACTTCATAAAAATAACTGAAAATTTTTTGGTAATTTATATTTGATTTAAATCACTACAGTGTTGAATGTTAAATATCGTGTGTAATTTCGTCACTAAAATTTAATGTCAAAGCCATTTGAAATCATCAGGTGCAGATGACAACAAATTAAGAATTGTAAACTAAAATGTATTTAAACGTTTCTAGCGTTGGAATGTTCCTTAATGATACTTTTTCATGTGTTCTTGCAGAGAAACTTCGTAGTCAAACTGAACTTGAACATGTGGAATTCGCATTATTTCTATGGGAGAGACTAGAGTAAAAACTGAATGAGTAGGCCTACTTGTAGTAGTGTAATCAGTGACTGTTTCTGCACCCAGATTAGGCATACCTCTGCCTTCATGGTTGTTTTAAAACGTTAATCCTGGTATGTCCTGCTGCAGAAGGGGCCTGTTTATCGTCTCTGCAACAATAAAATCTGCAGCCGAAAATACTTCAGGATTCATTGGCTATATTCATAGACGGGGTACCACATCTTACCCCCACCATCTTGCCCAAACGTGCACTTTTCATACTGACTGCAAATACAGGTCAACTTTATTTCAGAAATAGACAATTACAGTCTTAAGGGTTACTTCGAATACCATAATATCTTGATCTAAAAGATAATGTAAAAGTCCACAATAATACACTCTTTGTAGAAACTTTTCCGGAGGCATAAAATTAGATAAAGTATTGCTGAAACATGAAAAAGGTATTTTACTTCCAAACAAAGAGAGAGATTCGGACGTTCTCTCGTCCTGTGGTCCCTTTTGAGGTTGACATTTAATTCCCCAAATAACAGCTAGATGAAAGCATATTAACCACGAATAAAGCCATGGAGTAAGATGGGGACAGACGTCCCCATCTTACTCCATGGCTCCATCTTGTACCACTTTTCCTTATATACTACCTACACATTCGAATTTGTTTTAAAAACCAATTTGAATGTTATAATAGAAAATACTGCAATAATATTACATTCTTGAATGTGTATAAATAAAGCATTAATCACTACAGCTGCCGAGTGTCTGTTGCTATCGTCGTAATTTGTCATTACATATTTGGCGCTTTTCAAACAATGGGCGTGAAAACACTTTGTTATTGACTCGCGAAAATACTAAACGCTAATTTGAAAAAAATATAGACTTATAAATTCTCAGTGTCGTCCGTCTGGCCATTTGTCCGTCAGTCTTTCAAGAATCACGAGAACGGCATTAATTAATTTAAATAAATAAACGTCGAGACTAGATATGGAAGTCTTAGGGACAAAAGGCCCCGAGTAATTTCATAATTTTATGTATTTCGTTAATAAAATTATGTAAGAAGTGTTTAAAAATGCTTTTTAGAACATGTTATTTTATGACTGGATTATTTTTATTATTCAACTTTTGTTAAAGTGCCATGGGATCATTTCCCATCCAGACACATTTCAAACTGATTTCAGATGAAAATACTTCATTTCCTAAATTTAGTGATGTATCAATTGGTAGTTCATTTTTCCATCTTAATATGCATAATAATAAACGAAAACTTCTTAATTTCTTACTTGATTTAACTGATTTTTGTACGTTTTGTGTCATAAAGATCCAAAGTTGCCTTTTGTATTACATTTAATACAAATCAGAGTTTATGTTGTTTATAACAAATAAACTAGAAATAAGTAATAATTAAATGTATGATTATTTAATTCTTATAATATGAAAAAAGTTGTGATTTTTTCCTGGTGTAATGAATAAATCTCTTAATATAGTATGACGTTTTCATTTCTCCAATATATTTATATATCATCAAGTACTGCCAGACATGCATCACTCAATAATACTTTACTAAGAAATTAAAACAGGAAATCGTGTTCAAGCTGGTAAAATAGTAAAAAAAATAAAACTAGAAGAAAAAAACAAATTTCATATAACTCAGAAATAAAAAGAGCAGATGAGTAGCTAGTGCAACGAACGAAAGCATTATGATTGCGCTCCTCACAGCAAAATCATGTGCAAGGGATTTAAAAATATTTAATAGTGTTTTCTATGAATAATATAGCCTAAATATCAACAGAAGAAATAGAAACATCTCAAAATTTTAATGAATTTCAAAATTTTAACAATTTCAACGCCATTTAATATATCTAACAATAATTGTAATATAAGTAGATCGAGAATAAATTAAATAGAGTGGTGTAAGTCGCGAGTGCAGGCGACCAGAATTTACAGAAATCAAACTCGACACGGCCGTCGTAAATATACGAAAATGGGAAAATAGAATAAATAATTTTAATGGAAAGAAAAACGTGGGGAACAGAATCGATAAAATTTCAAAATATAAAAACACAAAACTTTAAAAAAATCTTGCAACGAGTTGAGTAGCATTCTCAGTTGTTACAAAATTTTAGTCTAAAAATATCATTTTAATTATTAATAATGTTTAATCTATTACAGAAAAAAGAATGCCGATAAATACGAAAAAAATCATTGAAGCAATTTTGACGACGGAGACACGAAATAATCGCGAAATTTTGAAGGAGTATAACAGATTGTATCCAGACACTTACAATTACACAGCAGTCGGGATGCAGCGTGTTGTAATTTCGGTGACTTTTCGCTGATTATATTTTTCTACCGTCAAAATGAATTCGATTAATTTTTTGTTACACGCAATTCATTTCAAATAATCTGAGATTAATATTAATCATATAGTTATATAGTAGAGCCTCGATTATCCGACCCCCGATTAACCGACACCTCGGTTAACCGACCGCCCTAATTGGCAAATTTCAAATGTCCGCTAGTGATGTGGCGCAACAATATTTGGCTATGTCTTGGCTACATTAATATTATTTTTACGTGTTTTAGCTGACAACACTCATTCGACCGTGAAAGGGAGCCAGTATTTAAACGAGGCTTAATTTTCTAATTTTTAACGATACAATAGCGACGATTATTATTTTAAAAAATTTTTGTTAGGCTTAACATCGATGAAAATTCAATGCGAAGTAGGTTAATAGCGATATACTAATATACTAATTACGTGGGATATAATAATATACTGCAGTAATAATGGATTTTTTCATACTTTTCGGTTATCTGACTTTTCAATTATCCGACCAATCCCATTTCCCAATTGGGTCGGATAATCGAGGTTCTACTGTAATTATGTCAGCCATAATTATAATCGATATATAGTAGGTAGAGTTTTTGAGTTTTACGAGTTTTCTTCACGTGTCTCGCACCTAAATTGGAACCAGTTTTCAATAGAAAGCCCTGCCGAGAGCCACCCCTTTGGCAAATTTGGCCCATGTGTTGTGTTGTATATCTCGTCGTAAAGCGAAGGATTATATTAAATTTTATTTTCAACATTTTCACATTTTNACCGAGTAAAACCCACTAAACACAACAACAATAATAATAATAATTACAGTCACACATTAATATTATTATTTTAATATTTTTTCTGTCAATTAGCACAGTTACATTGAATATTATTTACAAAATAAATTAAATGTTATAATCTTATAAAAAGATATTGTATTTGTTACTTTTATAACTTATCGCTTTGAGAACCGAAATATTAAAATGAAAATATAGAAACTTAATATTTACTTTAGACAAAATGTCTTCAGAATGCCATGCAAACAGGTGTCGTTCAAAATCATATTTTCGATTAAAGCTCCATTTACAGGCTGGGTAATTGCACTTGTAAGGCTTCTCATCCGTATGAGTCAGCATGTGTGAACTTAAATTTTGTTTTGTTTTAAATGTTTTACCGCAATTCGTGCACTGATGTTTTCTCTCCTTTTAAAAAAATTACGTTGAATAAAAATAAGTAATTAGTAAAAATTTAAATCTAAACTATTTATGGTAATATAAATATTTATCACGCATTAAAATATTATGCTAAAATCTGTAATATGTTCTCTACGTACGATACAAAATTAAGATTGAAGGTGTCCTGTTGAAAATTTTGAAAAACATTGCCAAATTAAAATTGTTTCACAAAATAATGGTTTTACTTACCATCTTTGATTTAATTAATTTAATTTAAATAATAAATGCTCTAAATTTAGTTTTTTCAATTGAATATAAAATAACAATGCACTGAAATAATGTTATAGAATTTTATTGTTATCCGAGAGTAATTAAATGCGCATGATTTAAACACAGGAATAATTGGTAACGCAGAGATATAATTGCACAGAGAATTTTATATTTGTTTTCTCAAGTGAGTTTTGGCTGATTTCAGATATTTTCGCTGTCACATTCATATCGTTCTTCATATTTTCAAATGTATAATAAAAAGTACTTTTAAAATCATATTTTACGCATTTTGGCGTTTTACTCTCTTCAAGGGGAGCAAACGACTTTTGGTTTTACTTTTGGTTTTATTGTTTTTGAATTATTGTAGACGTTTCCTTTGAAGTAATTCCAACGAAGAATTTGTTTTCAAATTAATTTATGTACGTAATATTTTAAAAATAGAAAATAACATCGATTGTTACTTTTGGAAACCGATCGTAAGTTTTCTATTGTTTCAGATGTGTGTCGATACAGGTGTCTTATAAATATCTTGGAGATCACGTAAAAAGCGACTTATCGTTACCGAAATGATTCATTTATGTTGTTTTCGTCCTACGTCTGAATTAATTCCAGCGCTGGTACAATAATACTCTTTCTGCCTTTTTACTTCTGCTGTCTTTTATATTGTCACATACACACTAAAAACACATTGTCGTTATAATTTAGAATATACTTCCCACAAAGTTTACAAAATACAAAAATTTTTAAAAATTCGATTAATGTATTTTAATACTAAATTTGTAAAGATTCTCGCAGATTTCGTCATTAAATACGTATAAATAAAATCTTGTCACTAATAACTGCTGAATGTCATTAAGTAGATATTCAGTTTTACTCAAATTGTGATCATGAAAATTCTTTGTTACTGGGTTGCTGAAATATCTAATTTATAATTCTATATAATTTTACATTTTGTTTAAATGAAGCAATTTAAAAATGTTTAAATTTCCTTTTCAACATACTGTTCTATTATATTCGTTTATTTGTATCATTTAACTCGTGTCAGAGACAGTAAAATCGTTTTGACACCTGATATTTTTTAGAGTCGTCTCAAATGGAAATAAAGCACTTAATTTATAAGGTTCGGAGGCTTATATGCTTTATTTCGCCATAGCGAGACTTAAGAAACAACGAATTGTTTTTCAGGATTTAGCAATTTCGTTATATAGAAGTTTGACTGTATTTAAAATATTTAAATTATTAGTTTAGACGAAAATAAGATTTTCAAATAAGTCATAAGTTTGGAAAAATTTCAAATTGGTTGAAAAAGACATATTTACGAAAATAATGACGTGCTGTCATTGTCATCGTAAGACATTTAACTACAAAGTATCATCTACGAGCAATTTCAGTGGTCATCTGAAAACAGTCCATCATAAACTAATAGTCGAGAAGAAATTAGAACCAATAAATAAACAAGAAATATCTGATCCCGAGCTATCTTATTTCTGTCTACAAATACTAATTTAATTTAAGATTAATCTTCGTAACTAGTTCTAGATGCTAAGACATTATTAAAACTGGTTTCTGAGAAACTACGAATGTTAAACTTGGATCCATCATCCTAAAGTTTTAGAATGAATTCGTTTAGCACTTGAGGCCTTAAGCGACAAAATGCAAATTTATTAACGTGTAAAGGCATATTTGAATTCTTTTGTTACGTAAATTGAAAAATTTGAAGACGGAAATTAGTTTCAAGTTGTTACATGCTGTAGCGGCACGAATTCGAGAAAGACGACAAATGGAATTAGTAACGCTTTTTCTTTATTTACAAAATCCACAGAACGAAGTCGTATAGCGTACTTCTTGCACTAGCTGCAAAATTATTAAGTTATCTGCACAAATATTATAAAGATTATATACAAATTTTTCTATAGAAGATGAGTGCGATAATGAAAAACGTGTCGAACGAGAATATCAAGCCGTAGATTTTTAAAATGCTATGGAAAAACTGATACATAAACATTTTCAAGATCCTTCGTTCAGCCTTAAACATAATGTCACGGTTCAGCAATAGATCTATAGACGTTCGTAGCTTTCTAAAATCATGTTTTCTTATATAAAATAAGAAATAAAATAATATTATTCGTTTTTCTTTATGGTTTTCTGTGGGGTAAATTCTATAGTTTAATGCTACATATGGCTTTTTAGCACTATCCACTATAGGGTGAATATAGGGCTTATGTAAGAACTTTTGTCTGTCGGGAGACGTTGTCCGTCCGACATATTTCCACGCGCATAAAAGAAATTAATACTATATTTAATTCGCTTTTGTGAAGCTTGCTATCAGACTGGCTGACCAAGCTTGTTAAATCGACAGATCAGTTACAAAAAAAGTAAATGCGACATTCGGTGTTCGTTTTGTAGTCATCGTCTTTAAACCAATTTCTACTTTGTTAGAACGAAAACGACGATGAATGGGTTTACTGCGAAACTTTTCGTTTTCTACTGGTGAGGTACTTCCGTTTGATTTTAGTTACAGAGCAAAATATGCACAAAATTTCTCATTTTTCTCTGTGTGAGTATCCCACAATTTTTTGCGTCTATCAAAATTCATATCTCTTGACACACTACACACAATCCTATGCCTCATACAATACTAAAAATGTAAGGATTCATATTCATTCATATTTAGTACTGTTATACAGTACTAAATATGAATCCTTACTTACTTACACTGTATATCCAGTTCATCACATAACATCGAACTTTTGAATTGACAAAATTCTTTTTCCTAAAGCTTTCATAAAAATCTACCAATGAGTTGTTTATCTTTCCCGACAACATATAAAACTACGTGTGGTACCATCTGTTATCTGTTATTATATTTTCTTTTAAAAGTTTTTAAGTTTGTAATTATTATAATATGGAAAAAGCTTAATTTTAAGGTAGAGATGAGTTTTATAAAGAAAATGTAAACGTTAATAACGAAAACGAGTAAAATCGTCTTTAAGTCCGATCCTACTCGAGATACGACACACGACTCCCATTATCTCCCCACCTCATTCACCTTTAACCACGTAAATTTTATAGCATCAATTTTTCTACAGGATATTGTACAGTAGTGCCTCAGGATACGAAATTAATCCGTTCCGAAACTGAGATCGTTTCATAAAAATGCAGTAAGGTATGGGAAAAATGCATTTTTCCCATACGATTACATGTAAAACCAAATAATCCGTTCCAACACGAAAAACACACTCAAATTAAAGCTAAGTAGACATTGAAAAAAATAACTATAGTAAGGAAAACACTGAAAAATGCGTTTTGTAGTTGTAAATGTATAAATAACCATAATAGAATAATAATTGATTTAAAAAAAATGTAGTTTTATTTGCAATATACCTTTGAGGATAGACGACGGTGGAGGTGTAAACTGGTGGCGGAAGAGTGGGAGAAGGGAAATGATACTAAACTTAACTTACATAACATAATGTAACAATAACTTAAAAATAACTTAATACTAATTTTTTTATCTTTTCTGTTTTATATATATATATATATATTTTAAATTTCTTACTCACTGCTTTTTGCTCTTTTTTCATTCACTTTCAACAGCACTTTCACTAGATAGAGGTTGCTTGGTAAAATATCTATCCAAAGAGGTTTGGCTTTGCCTACTTTTTAAAATGTTTCTAAAATGACTTAGGCAAATGTCATTAAACTGAGCAGTAATACGGCCAGTGTGAATCTTTTCGGAATGTTTCTTTTCAATAAAATCAGTCACTTTCTGATAATACCTCAAGATTTCCTTTATCGAGCGAGATCTTTTCACGACGAAGCAAACACGCGGACTGAGACCAACGAACAAAAGTGAATAAAAAATGGCGCTGCGAACTAATGTAACGTCGTATGGTGAGTTTTTGTTCGTATCGTGGAGAAAAACATGTTCGAATTTTATGTCGTATCCTTAAAATTTCGTATGCTGGAGCGTTCGTATCCTGAGGTACTTACTGTATACGTTAGTAATGCGAACAGCGCCTGGTTATTCCACCGATGAAAACAGAAAACAAGTCAACTCAAAAACACGCAAAAGAATTCTACAGTAAAATTAAAATATACAAATAAAAGTAAATTTTAAAAGGTAGCAAAGTGAGAAAAACCCAGATTTATACATTCTTTTAATACTTATACATTTTTGGAATACTGTAGGCTATAAAATAAAAAAATTTTACAATTGAATTTTATATTCTTTTATCGAAAACTATTTATATTGAAAATATAAGCATAAAAACAACACAGATGAGCAAATGCATTTAATTTCAAAGGATATTGATATCAGTTTCGTAATCATTATTATCGCCATTTGCCGTAAAAAATAATAGGGTGAAAATAAGAGAAGACTCACAATTATTTCTGACAACAGCCGAAATTGCCTAATCCTGTTTCTAGATAAAAAAATTCTAGCAAAATGTTCATAAAACTTAAATAATGTAAACATTTACTATATAAAAGAAAGATATCTGAAGCTTGTAAATTATTCATTTAGTAGCAGATAAGCCCGACGTTGCTCGGGCAAAAAATAACGATAGCGAAAATGAAGATAATTACATTATAGCCAATTTTACCCGTTTTCACAAAATGCAAGAATTAGGTTTCCCGTTTCCAGACTATGTAGAGAATTTTTACATGGGTCTAAAAATATGTTCGATTTCCTGCAATAACGCAAAAAACCGCATCTGCGCCTGTAAATCTTTCTCTTAACACTTCCATTGTTAAGGAATAAACGTCTTTCATCTTCCGTGGTACCCTACTAAATGTGGTAGCCTACTAAAACGCAGTCAAAAATGCAAAAACCGCATCTAAAATAGTACAATAGAATCTGAGTTCTTCAGGGTAAGCTTTAATCCTCTCCCTCTCCCCCGTGGGTTGATATTTCGAAAAATCCCTTCTTAGTGTGCGTTCTCGTGACGTACCCTAACTGTGTACCAAATTTCAACTTTTAACTCCTAACCGTTTGAGCTCTGCGCTGATTATTATTATTGTTGTTGTGTTTAGTGGGTTATACTCGGTTCACACCAGTGGCTATGTACTATGCGTGACCAGAGTCAAAGCATAGCAGCCAAAAACAAAAATTAAAGAATTGTGTCAGTATCTATATTCAGGAATTTCCTATCAATGTGGCATGTATTTAATATAGTGGCCTTCTGTAGTGTGATGTATGTATTTCTATTCAATTGTAATGTTCCCAGGCTTTTGTGTAGTGGGTGTGGTATCACACCTGTACAGGAGAGAACGACAGGTACAATAAGCACCCTATCCATCCTCCATAGATGCCTTATTTCCTGGGCGAGTTCTGTGTACTGTACTTGCTAATTTTTTCAGTGCATGTGTTTTGTACATTGTAAGTGTTTAGAATGGCTACGTCTATAATGTACGTGATTTTATTGTGTTTGTCAATGAGTGTGATGTCTAGTCTGTTGTGGTAAATTGTTTTATCTGTGATTATGGCTCTGT
>NW_019386911.1:43805-49931 GCF_000671375.1 Centruroides sculpturatus | reverse complement strand
CCTTTGCGATGGTTTGGCCTTGTGGTGCGTACTCACGACACACCACCCCACGAGAGTCGAATAAACTGTCAACATGACCTTTGATAATGCTGCGGACCTGCCGCGCTTTTTTGGCCTCGAGGATCGTCCCCGAAAGCCTGCTGAATCTTGCGAATGGTTTACGCTTGGGTATCGCCAAGGTTTTTGGCAAAATTTGATGTAATATCGCTGCTCACGTTGTTCAGTAATTTTCCAGCTTAGTGGAATCCGACGAGAGCGCACTACATGACCTCACTCATAAGCCGATTGCCAACGACTGACGCTTCCTGCAGGCGGGAAAAAATTCAGGGCTGTGCATGACTGTCCCCACCACAACTCCACCGAAGGAGGCCTCTCGCGCACATTGGTTTACGCGGGAAAAAATGGTCCGATACTTTTTGAACAGACTTTGTATATAAACCTTGCTGATGTCAGATCCTGACGTCACAATGATCTAAAAATCCCAGTGATTACTCTATAAAACCATCCATTGACAAATTGAAAGAATTTAGCCGAATCGTCGCCGATTAAGTAGTACAGTATATAGGCAATAGCCTTTACCAACAGCTTCTCACACTTTCTTGTTGGATGTCTCCATATTGCTCATTGGCAGATTGAAGGTAACCGCAGAGTACTAATTCTGTGCATAAATTTTTTCTATAACTTGCTAACGTTAACAAAATAATTTCTTTATGCAATTAATTTTTGTTAATAGAATAACAATACTGTACATATTCGGAGCTATTCAAGTAATGGACAAGAAAACACTTTGTTATTGGCTCACGAAAATATTTTGCTACAATTTGAAAAACTATAGACCTATAAATTCCCACTATCATCCGTCTGTTCATTTGTCCATCAGTCATTGCATAATTTCGAGAACGAAGTTAGATGTGAAAGTCCTAAGGCAGGTGGTCCCGATTAATTTCGTTTAAAATTTCGTAATTAAGTATATTTCGTTAATAAAACTATGTAAAAAGTGTTTAAAATTGCTTTTAAATACACGTTAATTTATTACGTTAGTTCATTTTAATCATTTAACTTGTGTCACAAGATTATTTTCACCCGAGACACTGTTCACCGTAATTTCAGGTGAAAATACTTGATGTTTTAAGTTCACTGATGTATATAGATTATTTTGACATCTTAATATACATAATAATAAACGAGAACTTCTTTATTTGTTTAAACAATTTGACGAATTTCATAAGTTTTTTCTCATAAAGACCCAATGATGTCTTTTATATTATATTCAATATAGACAACGAAACGAGAAAATGGAATAAACGGAATAAACGGAAGGAAGGCTTCCTACCTACGCACATTCCAAGTGTTGCGTTTCAGTAACTTAACAAAGAAGCAAACACCTAGAAACACAGTAGGGATTAATTGCGAAGCGAAGCAGAAAAATCTAAACAAATCGCAACCACTTAATCCGCTAAAATCCTATTTAAACAGTGGACTCCAGGACACAGATTTTTTCCACAATTGTTTTCTTGTACACTGTCGAGCTGCCTTCTTCCGTAACTGCTTGAAAATAACGCAAGTTCTAACCTTTTATTTTATTCCCGTGTTCGCCAGCTTTTTGTCTGAGACCACGCAAATCTTTGAGCCGCGTACCTCACCCGGGGTACATCGAGGAATATCATACATATGCCAACGTACAGACATTTTTCATATCATTTCGGACAATTATTGTAAGCTTTTTATTGTTTATAATAAATGTTTCGTAGTCCATACTACTTCACATTTACCCACATCATTCATTTACTCTGTATGGGGGACGAATTATCTAAACATAGCCTTTAATTTGTAAGGCGACACATTGACTTAATATAAGCAAACATATTAATTTTAGTTATTAATAACGAGTTGTATATACAAAGAGTGTTCCATAAGTTTAGGTACAGAGGAATTATGCTGAGTATTGATTATTTTCTTAGAAATAAAAGCGTGGTCCTGAGTGAGGAAGAATTAACTAACGTTATTTTCATTTTATTTTCACACACGCTAACACAGAGACGACGATACCACAACGAAAGTAAATGGCTCTTGTTTAAATTATTTTAGTACAAATGATGTTTTGTCAATAAAAACATCGAATTTCTGAACTAGATTGTATCCACTAATTTCAAATTTGAAGAACTAATTTTAATCTCTCGTCTTAGATATACGAAACGACACAGAAACATTATGGTACACACCAATTATTGAATGATCCATAGTTCATAGAAAAAATGCTCAGTCTGAGCGTATTAATGGCTGTTATTAGACAAAGAATTTAGAATGGTTTTATATTTTTAACCAGGAATTATCCTGTTAATTACGAAGAAACTTATTTACTCGGATTATCGAATTAAACAAATACACGTGTGTAAAATATTTGCTATTAATAATTATTGGAACAATGCGTGTTGGTTAAATGGGTGAAGTTATTGATATTTTTTCATTCTAATAGTCGGTTATGAGTTCACTCATTAACACATTTATACACTTACCTGGGAGCAAGATGGACTTTCTTCTCCTGGATGGAACTTTCTGATGTGTTTGTGTAAGTTATGTTTGTACATGAATCTACCGTTGGAAAAATTACAAGTAATTGGCCGTTCTGTGCTGTGAGTTCTCAAATAAATTTTTAAAGCACATAAATCTTCATAAGGTTTTCTGCAAATGTGACATATACGGCTTTGTATCTTCGGGTCATCTGCTGGAATCTAATCATTCATTGAGTTTTCAATTAAATATTTACAATGATCACACACGAAACGTACCTCTTTAAATGCAAATACTTCATGTCGATTATTTATTTAAATAAGTTGTGAATCGACTTTGACGATTTATTTCATTGTCGGAATTTTATTAAACTATATGTATAGGAAATTATTTTATAAAAATACAGCTTAGAAGGTGTTGTTAAGTAATATTATTATTTTTATTATTGATATTAGCAATTACGCACAGTAGTACAGGTCTTATCGACCGTAATCTAAATTCAATCTTAATAATATTATTCGTATTTTTAACAAAATAACAACATGAAGTAATTTAATAACGCCGTAAACAATAAAGGAGACGTTAATGGTGTTTCTACTTCATAAGAACTTGTAATATTTACTTTAGATAAAATCTGTTGAGGATGCTTTCTGTACACGTGTCGATCTAAATTATTTTTCCATTTAAAGCTCCATCCACAACCTGTATAATTGCACTTGAATGGTCTTTCATCCGAATGCGATATCAAGTGCTGTCTTAAATTGCTTTCATCCGAAAAATGACGTTCGCAGATATTGCATTTAAATGGCTTCTCATTTGTGTGAATCCGCTTGTGTCTCCGTAAATTCTGTTTTGTCGCAAATGTTCTACCGCAAGTCGAGCATTGATGTTTTCCGTCGTTTTAAAAAATTACGTTGAGTAAAAAGAAATAATTAGTAAAAGTTTAAACCTAAATTAACTATTGTAATATAAATAATTATCACGCGTTGAAATATTATGCTAAAATCTGTAACGTGTACTCTAGGCACGATACGAGATTAAGATTGAAGGTGTCCTGTCAAAAATTTTTGAAAATCATTGCCAAATTAAAAGTGTTTGACAAAATAAAGGTTTTACTCACCATTTCTGCTGTTAATTAATTTAATTTAAACAGTAAATGCTGCGAATTTAATCTTTTAAATTGAATGTAAACATTTCGGAGAATGTAAACAACAATGCCGAGAAATAATAATTTATAATTTTATTGTTGTTCGAAAGTGATTAATTAAATGCGCATGATTTGATCACAAGAATACCGTAATTAGAAACACAGAGATATAATTGCTTTTTACTCCTGTTCTCTGTTGTCTCTTTTGGCTGATTGGAGACATTTTGCTGTCACATTTATATTATTACTCATCATACCCGTGCTCTATCCTATCACGTATTCTTCTGTATTAATCAATGAATGACACATGTACATAAACTAGTAAAATTACACCACGTTAATTCAACTTTCATTCATTAAAAAATAATTCTACAAGCTATTCTTTCTTGGTACATAAAAGCAATTGCTTTATATACAATATCAAAGTTACAAAATGAAAGAAATAAAACTTCAAAAATTTCTTCTTTTTATATTCAATAAAATCGAAATACGAATATTAATACGAATAAATAGTTTTGTTAACATTTTCCTTCATTCATTGTTATTATGACATTTGATAATATGATTATTTAAACTACTTTTAAAACGGAACTTTTGTAAGCAAAAAGTACACGAAAATGGCTTTTCCCCTGTATGAACTCGTAGATGTTCAATCAGATTTCCTTTCTTTGCAAAACTCCGTTTGCAATGATCACAGGTAAAGGGTTTCTCCNTTTATTGTTGTTCGAAAGTGATTAATTAAATGCGCATGATTTGATCACAAGAATACTGTAATTAGAAACACAGAGATATAATTGCTTTTTACTCCTGTTCTCTGTTGTCTCTTTTGGCTGATTGGAGACATTTTGCTGTCACATTTATATTATTACTCATATTTTCAAATGTATAATAAAAAGTTGTTTTAAAACCATATTTTATGCATGTTGGCATTTCACTCTCTTGACGTAGAAAACGAGTTTTGGTTTATCACTTTTGGATTTTTGTAGACGATCACTTTGAAGTTTTCCCAGAAAGAATATGTAAAGACAGTCACGATTAGAAAGTGGTTTAACGGTACCTTAAACGGAAAAATCAGTTAGAACGACACATGTACTGACAGCATCCTAAAGAGATTTTATCTAAAGTAAATATTACTACAAGTTCTTATAAAATAGAAACACCACAAACGTCTTCTTTATTGTTCACAGTGTTCTTAAATTACTTCATGTTGTTACAAATACGAATAATGTACCAATAGAATCCTGAAAACTGGGCACTTGATAACCCGGCACTCCGGATAACTCGGCCACACACTGGCAGGGCGAAAACACTTCTAGTTAATTTTCATTGTAGATAGATTTATGCCTCATAAAGTATTTTTCTAAAGTCTGTCTTGTCAGGTAAATTACTGTATTCATTAATTTTCATTTTCATGTAGTAAAGGCTCTATGCCTTCATAAAATACTTACTTTTCCTTTGTTTAAGGGTATTTGGGCAGCTTATTCTCTGTTGTATTCTCAAGCAAACAATATATACAAGTACTGTACAGTACAGTATTTTCTGAGGAAACACTCGTACTTATTCTTTTTTAACCCCATTCCCGATAACCTGGCATTTTCACAAATTCGCCCAGCCTTCGGTCCACATTAGGCCGAGTTTTCGGAAATCTACTGTAATGTTAATTTTAAGATTAAATTCAGATTATGGTCGATAAATCTTGAAGAACAGTTGTATGACTGGGCGTAATTGCTAATATCTAAATATATAAAATTACTTGTCCTGACTAACTGACTTAGTTACTGATTCATCATCGCCTTGAGCAAACCGCTAAACCTAAAGAGCTGAAATTTGGTGCACGGTTAGAATACATTATGGAAACGTACACTAAGAAGTGATTTTTCGAAATTCCCAAGTGGGGGAGAGACAGTGCATTAAGGCTTATCCGGAAGAACGGCTTCTATTGTACTATTTTACATGCGATCTTTTGTTTTCAACTACGTTTAGTCTTAGGTATATTAAATTGATAACATTTCAGACATTGTTATAAATATTTTCATATATTTCGATGTTTTAACCAAATGTTCGAACCGTTTTAAATTCGAATTGTTATTGCGTATTGGTTCGATTATAGAACGATTGTAAACGTTTCAGAAAATTTATCAAATTGAAAATACAGTAGAACCTCGATTATCCGGACTAGTTGGGGATGAAGTATAAGGAAAAATCCGGATAATCGGAACAAATACTTTAATTTGTCTTTTAATGATAATACAACACGTTTTCTTTTCGATGACATATCGGTAATATTAAAAGTAAATACTGTATTTAAATCGTGATAAAATTTTCAAGAAACAAACGTTCGTATTGCATTTGGACTAATACTGACCAACGCTAACAGACTACCTATTGTTTAAAAGGCCCTCTGGTGGCGCAAGAAGACGGATTTTATAAAATAAAAAGCAGTTGAAACTGCATTTTTATGAATAAAA
>NW_019386911.1:12607-42972 GCF_000671375.1 Centruroides sculpturatus | reverse complement strand
TTCAATGATTTTTCTCTTCTTCACTCGCATGAACGATGTTTTCCTTGTTGATATATTCTTGTAATGATTTCACAACACTGGCTTCAATTTTAGTGTTCCGTTAACGACAGAAGTCCAACACATCCATCGACTATTCTTGTGCTTTCCTGGAAACTATTCTTCATTTAGTAGTAAACAGGAATGTTTTTGATTGGCGGGTAGTGAATCTGAAAGTAAGAAAAAAGTCCCGAATAAAATCAGATACGAGAATATCGTTATACATTATATTCTAAGTTAAATTTAAATATTTCAAAATTAAACTAGTAATTTTAGAAATTTTTCCTTGGACATTCATTTCAGGCGATAAAATTACGACTCGGTTTAAAACCTGAAAATGAAACGAATTCAAAATTGATGTTTCTTATTTAGGAACAATATATTTATACGTATGAAATAAATTCAAATTAGTTTTATCTGTAAATTTTAAAAATAAGAAAATTAGGTATAAATGTATTTTATGAAGAATTAACTTCCCTTCGGTTTTCCTATTTTACAGCTTTCATTGCAGAACTAAGTTATACAAACTGGATCATTTCTTGAAAAGTTTTTTAATTAAAATTACCTTAGGAAAAAAGTAAAAATTTACTAATTTAATAAAGTTCAGACATGAAAGACACAGAAAATACCAGAATACTCGTTACCACAGCCCACGAGAACGAGAATTCGATACATCATCAAATGTTACCCGAGAAGTCTCCTCTTCCGCTTCGTTAAAATCTTCCTTCTGTTTTTTTTCTTTCTGGTGAAATCGTTAACGAGGTTTTCTCCTTTAATCAAGACCGTTAATTATGTTAAATTTAAAATAATCTACACCCAGATTATCGATTGTCGAAATATAATGGCGACAGTCAAAGGGTCGACAAAAGGACTAACCTGCCTGTGTGGACGAGAATTCCAAATGCTTGCATGCATTTTGTCGTACGGCTGAAAGGACAACACAATCTTCACCCTCTCTGTCTTCTCGGACGCAAACAGTCGTGGGTTATCAACAGAGTAAAATGAAATTTCTGTCGACTTTTTTTCTGTAACCAAAACAGAAATACGTCACTAGTAACGAGCGAATATTCGTGCATTACACCTATTTATTTCTTGTTCTGTTTGGTAGTGACGTGGTAAGAACCGATCCCAAGACGATGGCTTGAAAACGAACACCAATTAAACACTCAAATGAGACGTCTCCTTCGATTTGTCCGTAAATGATTTAGCTCATCGGAAAACAATTTTGAATCTATTCAGTACTTATAATAAGAACATACTTTGCCATTTCTCTAACCGAAATCCAACAAGTGCATTGTTGAACTTCGTTCGTCCTAACTGCAAATTTAAAAAAAAGTGGCGCCATCTAATATTTAAAATTCAATAATGTCTAATCATTTTTTCAGAATTTGTGGGTATAAAATTTCTGAAAATAATTGTGAGAGTCCAGATTAAAGGGGCGTCATTTTTAAAGAAATTAGGAAGAGAGAGAACGATTTAAATTTCAATAGAAATTAAATTTTTGTAATTTTAACAAATTTTCGATTCAATGGATGTTAAAAACTTTCTACTTTGATAGGAAGTTCATTTCCTTTCTCTGATAACTAGTAAGTTGATTTATATTTCAATTAATTGCAAAAGCCTTACTGTCCTTTTAAATTCTAATATTATTGTTAATTGTCTACTTGGACATTATTTATTATTAGGACTTAATACTGGTGTTTAAAGATTGACACAGCAATGAGAGTTAGTTCAGGAAAGAGCAAAATTTTTTTATTATATCACCTGTAGTAATAGTTTCTGTACACATATTACAAGTGTTTCGGGCTAGCATGCCCCTCATCAGCAGTACTACTACCACAAACTAAAAAGTAACAATAATAAAACAAGATAAGTTATTGTATAAGTTAAAAATTTTTTTACATAGCCATAAAAATAATTAAAAAAAAAAAATTACTGTAAATACATATTCCAAACCCGAGTATAAATGTATTTTTCTCGTTGTATAATTAATTAATGATTTAAACATTTCACTGTATAAATAAATTAAAATATAATAAATAAAGGTTGTAAATTATTAAAAAATTAAAACATTACATATGAAAACCAAAAGGACTCACATCAAGGTTCAAATTTTCACAATTCAACAGTATTATGGTAGAGAGACTATGCTTTTTTATAATCGTCATCTAGAATGGTGCTCCAGGATTGGTGGATTATACAACCAAAATTATTGTTTATTTTATTTCTTTCTTTCTTTATGTTTAAATGTTCGTATAATTGACGTTTGAAATTATTTGATTCTTTTTTCTTTATTTTTATAGTATCTTTGTTGATTTGGCACCCATAACTATTGCAGTGTTCTGCTACTGCAGAATTTGCATAATTACCCCTTATTGCACGTATGTGTTCTTTTATTCTTGTGCCTAATTTTCTTTTTGTTTCACCTATATAAGTTTTAACCGGATCACAACTGCAATTGAATGAATACACAATTTCTTTTTCTTCCATTAAATCCAATTTTTTATCTACCCTATTATATAAATATCTTTTAAATAAATTATTTTTTTCGGGTATTAAATTCACTTTTCCATTTAGTACATTTTTAACTCTTTCAAACAGTTTAGGTACATACATCATTTTTACACATTTTTTATCTTTTTTAAATTTTTTATTTTTATTGTCATTATTATTAGTCCAGTTTAACCATTTTTCTAATATTTTTTGGGGGTAACTATTCAGTAAGAACATTTTTATTACATGTTCTATTTCCATCTCTTGATTTTCTAATTTACTAGTTCTGTTTTTAATTTTTTCTATGTACATTTTGAAGATGTTAAATTTCATAGCTTGTGGAACGTTGGTTTTATAATTTAGTACCTTTGGTATTTGCATAGGTTTTATAAATTTTCTGAATTCTAATTTGTTGTCAGTTCTATTAATGGTTATGTCTAAATAATTTAAACTATTATTACATTCTGTTTCGGCTTCAAACTGTATGTTTGTTTCTATTGAATTTGCCTGTTTTAAAATTTTTTCTTCGTTAGTCTTTCTACTATCAAATAAAATAATGCAATCATCCACATATCTATTATAAAATATTATTCCTTTTATATCTGTAATTTTTTTATCTATGTCTATCATAAAGATTTCGGCAAGTCTTGGGCCTATGCATGTTCCCATTGGTATTCCTTCAGTTTGACTATAAAAGTTATCACCATACTTGAAATGATTGTTATCCAGTACTAACAAACATAATTTAATAATCCAGATAGGTGCGTTAATTTTCTGTAAAGATTTTTCAATGTTACTTTTTGTTATACTAGGATACATATTTTTTATATCTAAAGAAAACAATTTCGTATATTCATTAATTGTAATATTATTGTTTTTTAATCTATTTAATAATAAATCAACATTTTTTAAACTATAATCGGAAATTTCTAACGTATTAAGCTTATTTTTTTAAAATTTTTCTAGATTATAGTATACATAATTTTTTACATCAATTAAAGGTCTGTACTTAACTAAATTCAATATTAGGGTAAAAACGCATAAAAATCCAGTTAAAATTTGTTTTATTACTTAGATTTAAATATTTCCTGTAGTTTTACCAATTTAACAACAAAGATCAAACTCACAAAACCTTGTAAAATTACACGACTAATACCTACTAATCCGACTAATAGACTAATTACCTAGCTTCGCTAGGTAATTATGGTATTTAGTAACTAGTATTATGCTATTTAGTTAACTAGTATTATGCTATTATTATGCTATTTAGGTAACTAGATATTTAGTCCGGCATAATATTGCTGGGTGCTGGCATAGACTAATTAATAGACTAATTACCTAGCGAAGCTAGGTAATTAGTCTATGCCAGCACCCAGAAATATCCGTTCGGACATGTCGGGCCCCGTCCCTCACCACCCGGTCGCCACATTGTGGGACTGGCCGAATCCATAATGGGCCTGCTATAAGAGGCCCTTTTAGTGCCAACAGGGCGGAAAGAGTAAAAAAAAGCACCCAGCACTATAAACTAATAATAATGCCAAAACTGAGTGCTGGCATTATTATAAGTGCTGATTAACCCCATTTCAAGTGAAGACAACGCCAGAGTGATAAAATTAAGAAATTCTCAAAGTAAATGCAAAATTTTAAGTTTTAAATGTAATCTCTAAAAATTCTCTAGGGCCTATAGAAAAAAATCATCCTAAATTTTTCCCTAAAAAAATCTTTTCCGTAAATTTCCCCTAGACTCGAAAGTAATCCCTAATTCTAGGGTAAAAAAACTTAACTTGGTATCACTGCCCAAACTAAAGATCCTGTAATCAGGTTGCCACTCGTGACATATGAAAAAACTTGGGTCTGGATGGGAAAAACCCAGAGGGGAAGATTAGAAACCCTGACTCAGAAAAATTCATGATTGAAACGTAATTATAAATACTTTATCATAGTACATTCATGCTGTTATAATTACAGACACTATAATACAAAGTTAAAAAAACCATTTATCACCTAATTTACACAGTAGGTAATGTTATTTCGTAGCTAGTCTGTTCTTATTTTTCCATTAACAGTACTGCACAATCTTTATGCTCTTCTTGTCGCTTCTTATACCTTTGATGGCAAACTCCTTGTAATGAATCACTCTAATTAGTTCAGGTTCGGGATCATACAGCGAACAGCTATGATTTTTCCTACTGATCGCTTGTTTAGCAAGCAATCTGTTCTTTGATGATTCAATAGTGAAATTAACCCCAGTGTTTTTAAAATTGCTGTATTAATTTCAAAACACACGTACGCCATCGGAAGTTTTAAGTAGCTAGAGTTAAGATGTTGCTGTTTGTGTCGCGATAGCAAGTCATTGCGAGATATGATTTTATAGCTTGAGCAGGTGCTTAAGTGTATCTGACTGTTTTTAACTGCAGGTCATTCAGAATTCAGCGAATAAAATACCATGCTTTTCGTTTTTGTTTCTAAAATCTATAATTTTTCATTATTTAAGTTAGTTTATTTCAATAAATATAAAATGACATATCATTATTCTGTTGCTTATGAGAATTTATTTTTCAGAACCTTTGGAGAAAAAGACAATTTCTCCAATGACGATTTTTCTTCCTGACAGTGACTACGAATCAGATTATCTGAGAATGCAATCAGTCCATGATAGTGAAGCAGATGCCGAAGAGTTACTGACAAACACAGAATCAACTGTCATCAGATTCTGTATAATATACTATGTAAAAATGGAACTATCAAATGGTATTTTGCCATTCAATCCTACTGATGTTTAGATCTAACATTAAGCAGGCAAACACGAACAGTAACAAAAAAGAACTTTATTAGAAAAGGTTAGAACTGTCACAGACATCCTCGGGCAACACCCGGACAAAATCCAACGAACTTTCGCGCCTTTTCTTTTTTGACGTTGCCAGCCACTCTTGTTGGCAAGTGTTGCCAGACAGAGTTCGTGATCTTGGCAAGTGTTGCCAGACAGTGTTCAGGATCTCTGGCGCTGGCGGCCACAGCTACTCCCCCACCAGTGTCTGAGACACGAAACGAACGGGAAACGATACATGTCGGCCAGAGCGCGTGGTAGTTTGTCGCGTTGGGGCTCGATCTTCTGTCGTATGTTTAGTCGTCGCTGGTCTTGGCATTGGAGACGTTGGGGGTAACTGGTCCGACTCGCTCGCTGCGAGAATAAAAGCCGGTTTCAGGCGATCAATAGAAACTACAGTTTCTTTTCCCTTTATGCATAGAGTGAATGTCTTGCTACCGCGTGACACGACTTCGTAGGGTCCATCGTATGGAGGCTGCAAGGGCTTCCGTACAGCATCATTGCGGAGAAATACGTGGGAACATGAGTGCAGTTCTTTGTGGATAAATGGGTTGCGATAGGAGTGGTGCACAACAGGCACTGGTTTTAAGTTCGCCATCATCGTTCTGAGTTTTTCGACGAAAGAACATGGATTGATGTCCTGAGAACCTGGGACGAAAAATTCTCCAGGCAATCGGAGGCTGGTGCCATAGATCATTTCAGCTGCAGTAATATTGGTGTCTTCACGAAGCGCAGTTCGCAATCCTAACAAGACTGTAGGTAGTACTTCCGTCCACCTGTCAGTAGAGTGGCATTTGATGGCAGTTTTAAGTGAACGATGAAAGCGTTCAACAATGCCATTCGCAATTGGGTGGTATGCTGTTGTCCTAACTCTTTTGGCACCAAGAAGTTGAGTGAGGGATTTGAATAGGCTAGACTCGAATTGACGTCCTTGGTCAGATGTTATTTGGGCAGGCACTCCAAAGCGAGATATCCAACCTGAATATAAGGCTGAAGCTACTGTTTCAGCCGCTATATCTGGCAACGGGATTGCCTCAGGCCAACGAGAAAATCTATCGATGATTGTGAGGCAGTATGTTGAGCCGTTGGAAGGTGGCAATGGACCAACAATATCAATATGAATGTTTAAAAATCTAGCGTCTGGAATAGGAAAGGTTCCCAAAGGGCTAGCGACATGTCTCTGGATTTTCGACCGCTGACAAGAAATGCAGGTGCGAGACCATGTCTGGCAGTCTTTACTGATGGACGGCCAAACAAATTTTGCTTTTACCAATCTGGTTGAGCCCCTTACACCTGGATGGGACAGGTTATGG
Source organism: Centruroides sculpturatus (assembly GCF_000671375.1). Classification (NCBI taxonomy): domain Eukaryota; kingdom Metazoa; phylum Arthropoda; class Arachnida; order Scorpiones; family Buthidae; genus Centruroides; species Centruroides sculpturatus. The sequence continues at coordinate 36,303 of NW_019386911.1, read as the reverse complement.
ACAGTGTTGAAAGCAGTGCGACGATAATTAGGTGGAATGTATGGACGAATGCGACCTGTCGATACATCACAGTAAATTTCGACATCACTATCAGGAAGTTTAAACTTCTTAAGTACAAGTGATGAGTCACTTGAAGTCAGGAGAGACTGGAGCTCAGGATCTTGCTGTTGGTCTTTTGCAATTTTGCTATAATCTATAGATGGGCTACTAATTGATTCAATACGGGAGAGAGCATCAGCTGGAACATTATCGATTCCCTTTATGTGTCTGATGTCTGTCGAGAATTGTCCTATAAAGTCGAGATGTCTCAACTGACGGGGTGTACATTTGTCGTGTCGTTGCTGGAAAGCAAACGTCAATGGTTTATGGTCTGTGTAAATGGTGAACTGTCGTGCTTCCAGCATAAATCGGAAATGTTTCACAGCCAAATACACAGCCAGAAGTTCTCGGTCGTATGCAGAATACTGACGCTGAGAGTTACTCAGCTTGCGGGAAAAGAACGCCAGTGGCTGGAGACCTTGTGCTGTAACTTGATGAAGGGCAGCGCCCACAGCAGAATCAGATGCATCGACGTGAAGTGCAAGGGTAGCACTTGGTGAAGGATGGTGTAGTAAGGTGGCTTCTGCTAATTGTGATTTACATGACTCAAATGCCTGAATAGAATTGTCAGTCCATTTAATCTCACGTTGGTCGTTTTTCTTTGCTCCTTTAAGTAGGTCGTGCAAAGGAGCTTGGTGATGGGCCGCATTGGGTAGGAACCTACGATAGAAGTTCAAGATGCCCAAGAACCTTCTCAGTTGTTTGAGGGTCTGTGGTCGCTTCTGTTGAGTTACGGCAGATACACGTTCCGGAAGTGGCATAATGCCGTGGGGAGACACCATGTATCCTAAGAATGATACATGTGAGGCAGCAAAAGTACACTTGGATGCATTGATTTGCAGACCGTACTTGTCTAGGCGTTGAAACACTTGCCGCATGTGCATCTTATGTTCCTCCCACGAAGTGCTAGCGATGAGGATGTCATCTAGGTATGAAAAGCAGAAGTTTAGGCCTCGCAGAACTTCATGCATGAATCGTTGAAATGATTGGGCTGCATTGCAGAGACCAAAAGGGAGGAAAATGAATTCAAATAGCCCAAATGGCGTCGTAATGGCTGTCTTTGGCACATCATCTGGGTTAACTGGTATATGATGGAAGGCCCTAACCAAATCGATCTTGGAAAATATTCGAGCTCCGTGTAGATTTTGACCAAAATCGTGGATGTGTGGCACTGGATAGTGATCGGGAACAGTTATCCTATTCAGGGCACGGTAGTCTCCCGTAGGTCTCCAATCGTTACGGCCCTTCGGCACCATATGGAGGGGAGAAGCCCAGTTGGACTTTGATGGTCTGCATATACCTAGCTCCATCATGTGCTGGAATTCTTGCTTTGCTACTTGCAGTTGAGCCGGGTGCAATCTACGAGGTTTAGCAAATACGGGTGGACCGTGTGTCTCGATATAATGCACTGTGTTGTGCCTGACCTTATCTGAAAACGGTCGAGGACGAGTGAGATGTGGAAAGTCCTTGAGGATATCCTGCATTGGGGAATTGCTGATTATAGTTTTGACTGAAGTAGGTGGTCCTGTATAATATCTTCCTCGTGTAGTAAGGGAAGTCAGGGGGTCAACCAGTAATCTGTTTCTGATGTCGAGAATGAGTCCAAAGTTGGCCAAAAAGTCTGCACCGATTATAGGCTTCTGCACATCAGCTATGGTGAATTCCCATCTGAAAGAACGTCTTAAGTTGAGGTCAAGTTCTAGCACTTTTGTTCCATACGTCGAGATTTTAGAGTCGTTGGCAGCATACAATTCAACCTTTGTAGGCTGATTCTTAGTGCGGTTGGGAATGATCGATAAATCTGCTCCAGAATCAATTAAGAAATTTAGGCCAGTTTTGTTGTCATACACAAACAAACGGCTATATTTAGGAGCCAGACTGGACCCACAGGCCGTTACTGCGGCTGGCTGCTCTCGTTTCCCTGATCAGCAGTTCGATTAAAGGAACACGGCGAACGACATTTCCAAGCAGCTGATCCAAACTTACTGTGGTAGTAACAATATCCCTGACGACTGAGGCTTCTTCCCCGAGAGCGTGAACTAACGCGGTGCCTCGAATTCGGGTTATGTCGGTTTCTCTCTCTACTACGATAACGGGGACGAGCAGTACGCGATACATTAAGTTCTGCAACCTTCTTTGTGAGTTCTAAAATCTGCAGTTCAAGGTTTTTGATTACGGGATTTTCGTCTTTCAAGTTGATGCTGGCCAGTTGGGTTGGTTCTGTAAGTTCAGCAACCTTGTCAGCAAGGATGGCTAGCTTGTCTAGTTCATCACTGCTAACAGCCAATACGGTCTGAATATTTTTGGGGAGACGTTGGAGCCACAAGTTTCTAAGAAATTCTTCGGTAATTTTGCCCGCTGAAAGCTCCCTCATTTTACGGAGTAAAACGCTGGGTTTCTGATCCCCTAACGCCAGATCTTCAAGCAGAATTTTAGCCTCTTTAGCAGCGGACACTAAAATTTAATAGAATAAATGTCTCAATATCCAAAAGCATTCTAGAAATATCAGAAATATTCGGAAAAAGACAGGGAAGTTATTACGCTAAGAAGTCCGTAAACAAAATTGTGTTTCACCGACACACACAAACATCTATACATGAATGCAGGTAAAAAAATCTTTTTTTTTGCATTTTCCCACGTTTCGAGATCCCGAGTCAGAAAATATAAAAATCTTGGGCTCATATTTTGACCGATCGCCATACTTCCCGTATTTAATACAAAGGCCGTGAAAGTAAAATTGCTTCGTTAACAATTAGTAAAAAATTTTGAAGTTTCCAGTAACATTTAGAGTGACGATTATTACTTTTGAATGTAGATAATCGGTTTTTAACAACTGCCTGGCTACATCGCATAATAAATCAAAAACAAAGTAAATTCAACCGTTACTTATAAATCTAGCTATTACAAATTTACAGAAATATTCTTCGCGGTCAACTGAAACAATATAATTGTAATTTCATTCACTTTTAACTGAGAAGGCAACTTTTATACACGTAAAAACGTTGTGTGAAATTTTCAGAAAATGTATGAGCGCAGCCGAAGAGGAACCATCAGTCCCATAATTATATTTTTTCATAGATGAAAATAATATTTACCAATAAATTCATTAAGATGCTTACATAAAAATAATATAAATGAATTCGAAAACTTTGTAATATTTTATCGAAATCTAAAATTATATTTTGAAAAAACTAATATTAACCAAAATTCATAGATTAACAGCATTGCATCAAAATGCATGGCTTTAAACGTATATTCTTTTTAATAATAAAAAAAGACAAGATTCAACCAATTATTGTGATAAGTCTGTTTTTAAATAAATATATAATTAATTTTTTACTAAATTATATCAGAACAGAAAAAATCGTTTAAATTTAAAGGCTACCAGGACAGATGATCAACGCTACAGTCATTTACATTGAAACGCGGTAGTAAATTTTCAAATTATAAATGTCACCTTACAATTTTTAAATGAAGGAAACTAATTTATATTTATATAAAGTGATTTATATCGAATTTCGTGTATTAGAATTAAGCAATTTACATATCATAACGCTCGTTAAAGGCAAGCCGTCGAGTAAGCGAGAGAACAAACGAATGTCTCAATGAAGCGAACTTTACTATAATGGAATTAAAACACTATGTCTTTCCCAATCCACATTTTATTAAAAAACTAAAGATATACAACTCACCCAAGTGAAATATGAGTATTTCCGCTATTTGATATATTTTTTTTCTTTCTTTCTTTTTCTTCGATCTACCGTTCTCCTTATTTACTTTTTCCCAATTAATCGCCTGGAATCATTTATAAAATGGGAGAGACGTTACCCATAATAAATTCATCAGTGTAATATTCATTGTTGTGTAAAATTCATTGCCGTAACTAATAATCCATGATAATCTCTAATAATACAGAATTTTAATTTCAACAAGAGTAAATTATAAGAGAATCATTCATCGAAATTATATGTCTTACAATTAATATTCTCATTCATATCGACGAGTAATTTTTATTATACATTTGAAAATATGACGAATAATCTGAACGTGATGAATAAAAGATATAAAATCAGCCAAAAGTCTCATGAGAAAACAGGAATAAAATGCAATGATATCTCTGGTTTCCAACTATTATTGTTCTTAAATCAGACGCATTTAATTATTCTCGGACAACAATAAAATTCTATAACATTATTTCTGTGCATTGTTGTTTTCATTTTCGGCAAAATTTCTACAAATTACTATTTGAATTAATTTAATTAAAATTATTAATGGTGAGTATAACCGTTATTTTGTGAAACACTTTTAATTTGGCAATGCCTTTTTAAAAATTCCTAACAGGACACTTTCAATTTTAATCTGGTATCGTACCTAAAGTACATATATAGATTTTACCATAATATTTTAATATACGATTAACATTTATATTACAATAAATAATTTCTATTTGATTTTTTCACCAATTAATTATTTACTCAACAAAACTTTTGAAACGAGAAAAAAACATCAATACACGACATGCAGTATGAAATTTTTTATAAATCATATTTGCAAAAATACATGCGAATTCACACGAGTGAGAAGCCGTTTGAATGCGAATTTTGCAAAAAAGTTTTTCGGATAAGAGCAATTTGACACGGCACCTGGATGTGCATTCGGATGAGAAGCCATTCACGTGCAATTACAAAAGCTTTAAACGATATATGAATTGGAACAACATATGTACAACACTCGATCAAAAAGTTTTACTTATAAAGATGAACTTACATATTATGACAGCATTATTGTAAAGAATGACCGACTCATTATACCTAAGTGATACTTGCAAATGTTTTGCAAAGATTATNGGTTAACCGACCGTCCTAGTCGGCAAATTTCAAATGTCCGCTAGTGATGTGGCGCTACAATATTTGGCTATGACTTGGCTACTTTAATATTATTTTACGTGTTTTAACTAGCAACACTCATTCGACCATGAAAGGGCGCCACTATTTAAACGAGGCTTAATTTTCTAATTTTTAACGATACAATAGCGACGATTATTTAAAAAAAATTTTGTTAAGCTTAACATCGATGTAAATTCAACGCGAAGTAGGTTAATAGCGATATACTAACATATTAATATACTAATTACATGGTATATAATAATATACTACACAAATGGATTTTTTCATACTTTTCGGTTATCCGACTTTCCAATTATCCGACCAACCCCAGTCCCCAATTGAGTCGGATAATCGAGGCTCTATTGTATTTTCAATTTGATCAATTTTCTGAAACGTTTACAATCGTTCTATAATCGAACCAATATGCAATAACAAATTCCAATTTAAAACGGTTCGAACATTTTTAAAATCGAAATACATAAAAATATTTATAACAATGTCTGAAATGTTATCAATTTAATACACCTAAGTACTCAATGAAGACGAAACGTAGTTGAAAACAAAAAAATCTCATCTAAAATAGTACAGTAGAAGCCATTCTTCCGGTTAATCCTTAATTCTTTCCCTCTCCCCTTGCAGGGGAATTTCAAAAAGTCCCTTTTTAGTGTGCGTTATCATGAGGTACCCTAACTGTGTACCAAATTTTTACCTCTTTATTTTCAGCTGCTTGTTCTGGGCGATGATGAGTCAGTCAGTCAGGACAAGTAATTTTATATATTTAGATTACATAATTTGTAATAGTATTTGTGCTCATTGGTAATAATTATAAGTGCCGGAAAGCAGTTCGTGTGTAAGGTGTGACGCAGTTGCGAGATCCGGATTGTATTTAACTATAAACTTTTGCACAATTATATAAACCAAACAAATAACGTTTTAAAATTTTTATTAAAACGCATAAAAACTATATAAATTTTTCTCAACAATTAATAAAAAGGTGGAAGGATGTGACTGCGTTATTTACCGCATTCACTTCTTTTCAAAAATGACACATCTTTCGAATGGTCACCCGGAACTTCAACCGAAATTCGTCTATTTGCCACGACCTATAACATTACCAAAAAAGGCCAATACAAAAAACGAGACGGACCCCCCAAATAAAAGGGAGGGATCAATGACGATGGTAATCCGTCATCTTAGAAAGCTCGCCCTCGCCAAAGTTGCACTAGCGCTCGGCTACCTTATCGATACTGAAGATTTTTAAGTGACTTTCCGCCCTCTGACGATCCTCCCATCACCTGAATAGTCCGAATATCAAGATATCAAGACCTTGCCAAATATACCGAGTCTTTCCAGAGCCATCCATCGAAACTTCTAAATCATCAATTTGACGTGTCGTCAATTAAAGTCCTCACCCCGATTGGGAACGAAGCGCATCCTCAGACCCTCTACAATGTATTTATTTGTGTGAATTTATAGAATTTATGTAAACTCGCGGACGGATACACAATATACCAGCCTTATAAAGGGATCGCCCAAATGTTTAACCTTCCAATTGTAAACAGCCTATGTTTAGCCTAATTGTAAATAGTTTATCTATATATATAAAAAATTGCTTGTCCTCACTGACTGAATGACTCACTGATTCATCATCGCCCAGAGCAAACCGCTGAACCTAAAGAGGTGAAATTTGGTACACAGTTAGGGTTGAAAACGCACACTAAGAAAAAAAGAAAGAAAAGAAAAAGAAAAAATCTTTTTTTCTTTCTTGAAGAAAGAAAAAAGGATTTTTCGAAATTTCCCAGTGGGGGGAGAGGGAGAGCATTAAGTCTTAACCGAAAGAATGGCTTCTAATGTACTATTTTACATGCGATTTTCTGTTACGTTTATTCTTCATTAAGTGCTTAAGTGTATTAAATTAATAACATTTCAGACATTGTTATAAATATTTTTATATATTTTGATTTTTTAACCAAATGCTCGTACCTTTTTAAATTAGAATTTGTTATTGCGTATTATTTCGATTATAGAACGATTGTAAACGTCTCAGAAAATTGATCAAATTGAAGAGTTCGTTTGATTCTCAGCAATTCTCATTATCCTCGGCGGTAGGTGTTATATAACAATTACTATGGTTGTTGAAATACTGAATATAAATGGGGTTTGCTTGCAAAACCACCGCGGGCGAAGTCGCGGGTAACAGCTAGTAGTTAATAAACGGATATTTATTATTGTTAAAATTGTTTGGTACACTTCCTTAAAACGCGCCGTCTCTGTCGTCCCAGATCCGACCGCCTAAATAAGCGACCACTACCGCGATTTTTGTCACTTGACAGAGTGGTGACATTCTGACGTGGTGCTAATCAGGCGGTCCAGAACTTGTGGTTACTTTTAACCATAATAAATCCATCGCAAAGTGGTTTTTAACTTTAGCAGCTAATTTTTGTCATCCTGTATTCGCGTTTTTCATGAACTATAGAGGCCGCCGCACTTTTACAAAGTGGTTACTTTATCTGGATCGCTTGTAACTATTGATAGTAATGTAAAATTAATCATATATTACTGTCCGATATAATGATATATGTTGCTTGTAGTTGTTTATCGAGAAATTTTATAGACGGAGAACAATTATCGCTAGCGGGATACGTCATTATGTGGTATCGAAACAAATAAGTGAGATCGTTCTATACATATTTCTGCCCTTTGTGTTAAAAAAAACATCAGCTTTGACATTGTCCCGTCAGGAACGGATTTACAAGTAAAAAGCCTCGACTTTCGAGGGACCTCAAACATTTGTACAAAAAAGAAAATTGAAGTCAAATTTTGTAATAAACATTTTTTACAAACCAACAAAATATACTTTACTGTTTATTTTGTGTAGTATTTCGTTAATTTTTTTCTAAGAATTAACATAAGATCTTTTTAAAAAATTGATAAAACCAATTTTAAAAAAAAAAGATTTTTAATCGAATGGGTATAAAAATTTAATTAAATTTAGTTATAAAACAGAAGACTAGCGAAACCTCACGTCTTTTTCTTCCAATATCCGTATTAAATCAGAGTCATAGTCTGATTTAATTCTTTTCCTTTTATGACTGACTTCTAAAATTGTGAAGGATTGTTAAAAAGCCTTACAGAGTTCAACTTAGGGCTTCGAAATGCTTAAATCCGACCCTGTGTCTTACACAAAATTACTGGCATTTTAAACTTTAACAAAATACAGTCGACCTCCTATAAGGCGGTAGATACCTTCCACTTTATAAGAATTTCGCGTTGTAGAAATCCTTAAATACATGAGCCAATCACAGCCCTGCACGTGTGCAGTTTACGGAATACGGCTGTTTGAAAGGTTTTCTTCCATAAAATTAATCGATTCTAGACTAATTTGACTCAACATTTCCAAAACGTGTATAATTTTTTGGGAATAATCCGTATAAACTATGCTATAAACAAAAAAACTGTAGGATTACTTACCGAGTGTGCACCGTTCGACCACGACATTTCTTAAGCTTGTTTTCATCGCAGAGCAGCGCACCAACTTATCAGAAACGGCGGCCGCGGTTTCTGATGTTATTTTTCTGTGAAAAATTCATTGAACTTTGGAGACATCATTAATATAAATAATATTTATGGGCGTTGAATGTTTCTTTCACATGAAATGTATAAAATTACAGTACTGTATTATACTTACAGTACCTAATTTATATACTGTTCAATGATAGTAAACTCAACTTACCCGCCTAAACTGTCCATAGAGTGTAAGTAGTTCGGCTGCTCGTCCACTATTGGTTCAGATTCAACCAATCCTGTCGCGATGACGTTTTACCGTCGGCGATGTCGTTTTACCGAATTTTACCAGTCTCTTTTGGCGTCTTTATATGAATACGGTTGCAATTTTTTGCCGCGATATACGAATTCGCATTATATGAACCCGCATTATAGGGGGTCAGCATAACTTGTTCGTGTAAAGCTGGACATTCGGGAAACTGCGAATTCTTAACAGTCATAAATATAACCGACCAATTTCCGAATAATCATGTTTTCCCGTTTTTCGTGAGAATAGACGAAAACATATACCAGGCTCTCTTAAAGCTTTGAAATAGCAATTTGAAACCAACAGTAAGCGTTGCTTTTTCTATCGCTTTTCATCTTTACTGCTGATAATACACAAGAAACGACCCAGATAGAATAGTTTTGTTTTTAAACACGAAAGGACAGGTGAAAAATGCGAATAGTATACCAAGCCACGACTAGTACGTGTAGTTTGTTTGACCTTTAGTACTTTTCAGCAAAACAAAATAAAACCCCAAATGAGTATTTTTCTCCATACATTTTTTATTTGAAATTTTTTATGTATGAAAATTCAATTTCTAGAAAAACAAGTAGAACTAACGTTCTTCGACATTAAAAATTGTAAATGAAAATGTTTAGATGCTAGAACTCATAAAGTTACAAACCACTGTGCGTTGTATCCCCTCTATAGTATTATGTATTCTCTATTAATCAATGACATGCACATAAACTACTAAAATTACACCATGTTAATTCAACTTCGTAGAATTATTTTTTAATCAAAGAAACTATTTTCTTTCGGTACATAAAGGCAATTGCTATATATACAATATCAAAGTTACAAAATGAAAAAACTAAAACTTCTAAAATTTCTTCTTTTTGTATTCAAAAACAATCTAAATACGAATATTAATACGAATAAATACTTTTGTAAACATTGTCCTTCATAACGAACAGCGTTATTCATTGTCATTATGAAATTTGATAATATGACTATTTAAATTACATTTAAAACGGAACTTTTGTAAGCAATAAGTACACGAGAACGGCTTTTTCCCTGTATGAATTCGTAGATGTTCAATCAGATTTCCTTTCTTTGCAAAACTCCGTTTGCAATGATCACAGGTAAAGGGTTTCTCCCCTGAGTGAGTTCGCAGATGTTCAATCAGATTTCCTTTCTTTGCAAAACTCCGTTTGCAATGATCACAGGTAAAGGGTTTCTCCCCTGTGTGAGTTCGCAGATGTTCAATCAGAGTTACTTTCTGTGTAAAACTCCGTTTGCAATGATCACAGGTAAAGGGTTTTTCTCCGGTGTGAGTGTTGACGTGGGTACGAAGATTGCTGGATTGATTGAACCGACGATTACAGAATTTGCAAGACAAGAGTCCTTCTCCACTGTGAATCCTTCGATGACATACAAATCCTCGCTTCGAAATGAATATTTTCTTGCAACTGTCACATTGATACTTCCCATTCTTTCTCTTCTCAATGTTTGAACCTGTAAAATAGGATAAATAAAAATAGTAAAAGCAATGTTTAAAGACCAAAACTCTCTTCAATTTATTCTCAAGTAAATATCTAAACTTAAATCACACTGTTTTAAAAGTACTGTTAATGTTTAGGATGCAGATAGAAAATGAATTTTTGTTTTTGTGATAATTTCCTTTGAATAAAATTTAAAGGTTTAATCTATACAAAGGAAAACATTACACTAGAAATACTAACTGTTCACAAATATTACCCACACACTAAAACAATATTACAAATTAATAACAAATGTAATTTATACATTTTTCCTGAAAATTTATATACAGAGTATTTTGCAAAAACAAAAATATATATTTGAAAAAAATGTTTAAATATTTTCAATGATTTTTCTCTTCTTCACTCGCATGAACGATGTTTTCCTTGTTGATATATTCTTGTAATGATATCACAACACTGGCTTCAATTTTAGTGTTCCGTTAACGACAGAAGTCCAACACATCCATCGACTATTCTTATGTTTTTCTAGAAACTATTCTTCATTTAGTTAACAGGAATGTTTTTGATTGACGGGTAGTGAATCTGAAAGTAACAAAAAAGTCCCGAATGAAATCAGATACGAGAATATCGTTACACATTATTTTCTAAGATAATTAAATTTAAATATTTCAAACTTAAACTAGTAATTTTAGAAATTCTTCCTTGCACATTCATTTCAGACCATAAAATTACGGCTCGGTTTAAAACCTGAAAAATGAAACGAATTCAAAATTGATGTTTCTTATTTAGGAACAATATATTTATACGTATGAAATAAATTCAAATTAGTTTTATCTGTAAATTTTAAAAATAAGAAAATTAGGTATAAATGTATTTTATGAAGAATTAACTTCCCTTCGGTCTTTCTATTTTACAGCTTTCATTGCAGAAATAAAAGTTATACAAACTCAATCGTTTCTTGAAAAGTGTTTTTAAAATTACCTTAGGAAAAAAGTAAAAATATACTTACTAATTTAGTAAAGTTCAGACAAGAAAGACACAGAAAATATCAGAATACTTGTTACCACAGTCCACGAGAACGAGAATTCCATACATCATCAAATGTTACCTGAGAAGTCTCCTCTTCCGCTTCGTTAAAATCTTCCTTGTTTTTTTTTTCTTTCTGATGAAATCGTCAACGAGGTTTTCTCCTTTAATCAAGAATGTTAATTATGTTAAATTTAAAATATTCTACACCCAGATTATCGATTGTCGAAATATAATGGCGACAGTCAAAGGGTCGACAAAAGGACTAACCTGCCTGTGAGGACGAGAATTCCAAATGCTTGCATGCATTTTGTCGTACGGCTGAAATGACAACACAATCTTCACCCTCTCTGTCTTCTCGGACGCAAACAATCGTGGATTATCAACAGAGTAGAATAAAACTTCTGTCGACTTTTTTTCTGTAACCAAAACAGAAATACGTCACTAGTAACGAGCGAAGATTCGTGCATTAAACCTATTTATTTCCTCTTGTTTTTGGTAGTGACGTGGTAAGAACCAATCCCAAGACGATGGCTTAAATACGAACACCAATTAAACACTCAAATGAGACGTCTTCTTCGATTTGTCCGTAAAAGATTTAGCTCGTCGGAAAACAATTTTTGAATCTATTCAGTACTTATAATAAGAACAAACTTTGCCATTTCTCTAACCGAAATCCAGCAAGTGCATTGTTGATCTTTGTTCGTCCTAACTGCCAATTTAAAAAAGAAAGTGGCGCCATCTAATATTTAAAATTCAATAATGTCTAATTATTTTTTCACAATTTGTGGGTATAAAATTTCTGAAAATAATTGTGAGAATCCAGATTAAAGAGACGTCATTTTTAAAGAAATTAGGAAGAGAAAGAACGATTTATATTTGAATAGAAATTAAATTTTTGTAATTTTAACAAATTTTCGATTCAGTGGATGTTAAAAACTTACGACCTTGATAGGAAATTCATTTCCTTTCTCTGATGACTAGTAAGTTGACTTATATTTCGTTTGAACTATTCGAAAGGCGCGAAATTCAACTGCCATCTTGGTGTGCTCATTTCGTTTTTCGATTTCAGTGATTTTTAAGAAACTCTTTCCTGCGACTTTCGTCGACTTTACTACAGTACCTTATTCTTTAGCTTCTGGTCTTCTTTGATCTCTTCTCTGTCCAGGTAGGAGCTTTCCTCTTTCTTTCTGCCGGAGTGTCTTATCCTCCGGACTAGGTATTGGCGTCGCCCTCGCCCAAGCGCCTTGGAAAGCCACCATCGGGATGGGAAGCACCCATTACTTCTGACGAATTAAGATTTACTTTTCCTCTGTCGGAATTGGAGAAACTCTTCTCCATCCGTTCGTCTCTTTTTTCGGACCAAATCTATACGATTTTTCTAGAAGGACAGGGACCTCTCCGACGTCTTCGTCCGGCCGAGCTCCACGCGGCCCTCAAACTGCATTTTCCCCGACCGGAATTGCTGCTAGATGTCCGCTACTCCCGTAGTGGTCTTCTAATTATCAAAACTCGGGATCACCAAGCCGCAGAGGCGGCTCTTCATATTCCCGATATTGCCGGAATACCAGTCCGTGGCCGTCTGGCCCCGGACTGTGCCCAAACCGCTTATCTCCTTCGTGGGGTGGACCCGTCGATTACAGTCCAAGAAATTTACAAAATACTTTCGGATTCCCACCTTCCAATCCTAGAGATACGTCGTTTTACACGACGGGACGGGGATAACATCGAGCCTAGCTCCACGGTTTACTTCTCAGTGGCCAGTTCTTCCCTGCTGGAATCCGTTACTATCTATTACCAACGATACCACTGTGAGCGATATATTCCTCGCCCACGCCAATGCAGGCGATGCCTGAATTGTGGCCACTCGTCCACAACATGCCGCGGCCGCCGCAAATGTATTACTTGCGGGGCTGACCATGACCCGGTCACATGTACTGCCGCTGCGGCCAGCTGTGTGTGTTATGGAGGAAAACATTCTGCGGATTCTCCGCTGCCCAGCCTATCAGCAAGAGGCACGCCTGCTAAAATTCAGCGCCATCCAGCGCTGTTCTTATCTAGAAGCCAAGCGCTCGCAGAGCAACTCCCCAAAATCATATGCAAGAGTGGTCTCAACTTTCCACCAAAACCATCCGAGAGGACCCCTCGTTGTGAAAAACAGCCAGCTCTTTCTACTATTGGACAGACAGGTGACATTTTGATTCTAACCAAACGTATTTCCAAATTGGAATCCGTAGTGGAGAAGTCTTCTTCGCTCGATCATTCAACCTATCCCGCTTAACCCTACTCAGGATTCCCTCCGTGAGCCGAGTGTGGACAAGGATTTGACCGCGTCCACGTCAAATAAGCGCTCTTCCCACCCGGCGGGCCCTTTGACTCCTGCCCAACTCCCAAAGAAGAAGAAAGGACCTAAACCTCGTCCCACCGATCCATTGGCGGCATCCGACTCAGAAGGACAAAATTCACACATGGACCACACGTACTGCACGGGGACCACAAGTGTAACTCCCCTAGAAGACTCCTGCTTTGCCTCCCCAGCCGAGAAGGCTAAACTTCGCCGCCACCCGCCCAATACCCCCAAGCAAAATGTCTAATCCCTCAAGCATTTTGCAAAATCTCCGCTTGATACACTGGAACGCGAGAGGTCTTCGTTCTAAACGTGATCTCCTTTTGGCAGCATCTTGGCTACGTACCGTGGACATCATCCTGGTACAGGAGACGTGGCTAACTTCCGAAGTGGTCCTTTCCATTCCAGGATTCACTCTCTTCCGCCAGGATTGCACCTCTGCTCAGGGAGGGGTCTCCTAACAGCAGTCTCTCACCGATGGCCCGCCTGCCAGCTGCCCCCTGGTCCCAAGATCACCGGCATCGAATATCAAGAGACCTTGGTATACTTTTCACGGGCTCCTCTCTCCCTTGTTAATGTATACTCCACACACTACGTCCTTCCAGCTGTTTCACTGGACCCCCTTTTGTGGGCAATCACCACCCTCGCATAGTGTGCGGGGGGTTTCCATAGAAGATTCCATAGAAGGTCTCGCATAGTGTGCGGAGGGTGCGGCTCATCATCCTTATTGGGACAACCAGTGCAAACGCCCAGACATCGCGGGCCGCACCCTCTTCGATTGGTTCTCATCCGCGAACTTATGCTGTTGGAACTCTGGGGAACCAACTTATTTCTACTCAAACGGATCATCAGCTATAGACCTGACCTTCTGCTCCCCGGACCTATTAGGTTTTTCGCCTTATGGAGCCCTTGCGTGGACACCCTAACCAGTGACCACGCTCCTATTTCGATCACTCTATCTATCTCGGGCACCCCTAACCCGAAGACTACCCCTCGTTTACACTTTTCAACAAACTGGAGTCGTTATTCAAATAACCTCGATCAGCGTTGGACTACCGAGGAATTGATTCCGATTTTGTATAACGCCTTTGTAGACACTATCCGTGAGACGGTCTTCTCTAATACTATAATTCGCTCCATTCCCTCCTCGGGTCAACCACCGTGATAGACCCCCGAATGCAGTCGCCTTAGAGCGCTTAAACGTCGCGCGTTCCGTCTAGCCTGCAGGCGGGCGTCTCTCTCCTGGTGGGATAAATATAAACAATTAGGAGTGAAACTCCGTCGGAAGACCCGCCAGGCTCGTCGGGAGTGGTAAGGTCGTTTGTGTGCCTTTCCCCCTCTCCATCCACACTCTATCGTATCTTCCGTCGTCTGAGATCCCCGCCAGCGACCACGGACACCCAACACATAGTCCAAACGATGGACTACCTACTCAGTCCCATCCAGCAGGCGGAAGCCTTTGCATCCTTTTTCGGGCGTACTCGCCCAAGGGGCACTTTTGCTCCCCTTGATGATCCCCGGCTAGGGGCCCCAAAGTTTGACGATTCCCCCTTTCATCTCCTTGAACTCTGCCAGGCCATACACCGTCTTCGGAACACTACACCTGGCCCAGATGGCGTAAGATCAAAGGCCTTACGGACCCTCCCAAAAGTGGGCCTCTCGGCCCTCCTTAATCTCTTAAACAATCTCTGGGCCTCAGGGTCCTGCCCCCCAGACAGGACCTCCTCTACCGTTGTTCCGATCATTAAACCGGGTCGCCCAGCTACAATATACGCCTCTTATAAACCGATCTCTCTTACCTCTCACGTCGCAAAACTATTTGAACGGCTAATCCTCTATCGAATCCATAAATGGACCTTTCATTCTGATATCCTCCACCAACACCACTTTGGCTTTCTCCCTACCGAGGGGTAGGTGAGGCCCTTATTACATTACACCACCATATAGCCTAGAAGGCAAGAAAGCACTCGACCTAGAAGAGGCATATGACTCAGTTTGCCAAGAAAAACTCCTAGCTAAATTAGAATTTTTCGGTATGGGAGGGAGACTTTTTTCCTGGCTTAAATCATTCCTATTACATTGTTCTTTATGCGTCCGTTTGCGCGGAGTGCTGTCACCTCCTCACGCCTTTATCCAAGGCGTCCCCAGGGAGCGTTCTTGCCCCATTTTATTTATATTATACATGGCGGACCTTTGGACCGCTCTTCCCCCCAATGTCACCGCTGTCCTTTATGCGGACGATCTAAACATACTCACTTCGAGTACAAGGCCTTCTCAAGCAGCTCGCAAAGCTCAATTAGACTGGACCACCTTAAACACTGGGCAACCACATGGAGTTTATCCTTTTCCGCCACTAAAAGCGCTTCCGTCGATTTTTCTGCCAAACTCCACCGCCCTCCACTTACTTTGTCTTTTAACTCAGGTAATATCCCTCAGCGCCCTTCTCTCCACATCCTCGGTCTTCATTTTTCGCATAACTTCACTTGGCACGCCCACGAGACTTTCTTAAGAACCAAAGTGACTTGTGCCGGTTTCCTCCTCAAATTTTTTGCTTCTTTTAGTAACGGTGCCAGGAGAGCCGACCTCCTCCGCTTAATCTACACCGTCCTTAGCCTGATGGCGGAATTTGGCGCTCCTCTCCTGGAAGGTGCCCCCAACCACTATCCGTCGTATCGAAAAACCCAATCACGAAGCCCTTCGAACAGCCTTGGGTGTGCTTAAGTCTACTCCGCTCTTATCTTTATATGCTGAGTCAGGCTATATTCCACTCCAGTCTAGGCTGCGTCAGAAAGCTATATCGCACGCCATCACTCACCTCTCAAGAGGCCACTATAGCCCTCTCTACAAAATTTTCAGCACAGCTTCCAGTCTAGACTACTACCATTGGCGCCCTTTCCAGGTCCCGTATGCCTCTAGGGTTCTCTCACTGATTCGTCTGGAAGGTCTACCCATCTCTCACCTATACTGGCAAAAACACGTACCCCCGAGCCCCGTGAACATCCAACCTCCTCACGCCTTTATCTAAGGCGTGAGGAGATTGGATTCGTCTTGACGACTTTCCAAATGCTTCCAGCCAACCTCTGGCAGCCTTGAATGCCCTTTTTAATCATTTACATTCTACCAACTGGCGGAGTTGGACTCTCATTGGGGCAGATGCCTCAAAATCACACCTACGGACGGCCTTTGGAGTGGTTCTTCCGGCTCACACGGTCAAGGAAACTTGGTCGCTACGCACGAGCTGCAGCGTCTTCGGTGCGGAGGCTCTCGGCATCCAACGGGCAGTTAATCTCAGGCCCGTCTTAACACTCCGACGGCCATTGTCTCGGATGGCAAATTAGTTCTCCAGGCAGTCGCCAACGTTAATTTTTCCTTTCCAGCAATTATTATTGACCTAGCTGCAACCATCAGCTCTTACCAACACCCCTTGAAATCGGGTGGACCCCTGGTCACGTTGGCATCAACATAAATGAAGAGGCAGACCAAGCCGCTTGCCGCGACACTCCCATCGGCTCCTGGTGGAGACCTCTCATGGCACGTGACCTCATACTCCAGATGCGGGAATCGATCATTCTCAACTACACCCATACCTGGTCTACCATTCTTCGGGGAAAAGGTCGCGACCATCTCCGACCTTTCGCCCCTTGGATATACCATCACGCCTCGTCTCGCCACACAGAAACCCTATTGGCTAGACTTCGAACCCCTGAACAACTTCCTCCATTCTCGACGCCAAAGCGCTTCGCCAGATTGCCCCCACTGTGGCTCGCCAGAAACTTCCGCACACTATTGGCTTGTCTACCCGAAATACACACGGGCCCGCCAAGAGCTAGGCCGTCTTTTAACAGTGGACCTGACGATCGTCCGTACCTTAACTCCGATATACTGGCCTCATACCGACCTTCCTCCTCGCCAGCATATCGAAATCTTGGAGCGTTTTGTTCATTGCACCAACCGCTTTACCTAAATTCAAAGCGGAGTGATTCGGAGAAAAAGCCAATAGGCTAGAGTCTCCATATTAATAAGAAAGAAAGAAAAGAAAGAAAGAAAGAAAGAAGAAAGTAAGTTGATTCACAAACGGTTGCACACGAGACTTTGCCGGCTGTAGGCCGTCGACATGGATAAAAGGCACAATTTTCCCGCCATTCGTGGGATTTCGCCATACGATGTAGGACTGATAGCCATAGTAGTCGGGCAGTCCATAAAGACAGAGAGCCATACGATTCAACGCAGTTCTCCATACAAGAGAAGCCCACAGTTCCCCGTTCTACGCATTCACCATACGATAAGTAAGAGAGAAGAAGACCGCTCCAAAATATTGATCGTGTCGAAAGAGCGCATCTTTAGAAGCAACGATTACTGAATGTTCCAATACAAGAATCGGAAAGAACTGGAAAGGGAGTACTGTATGTTAATATTTAGATTGGTGTAAACTCTCTTTCACGCGTTAGATTTAAATGAAGGAAACTAATTTATATTAATATAAAGTGATTTATATCGAATTTCGTCTATTAGAATTAAGCAATTTACATATCATAACGCTCGTTAGAGGCAAGCCATCAAGTAAGCGAGAGAACAAACGAATGTCTCAACGAAGCGAACTTTACTATAATGAAATTGTGTGTCACTTTATGTCTTTCCCAATTCACATTTTATTAAAAAACTAAAGATATACACCTTACCCAAGTGATATACGAGTATTGCCGCCATTTGCTATATTTATTTTGTCTTTTTCTTCGACCTACCGCTGTCTTTATTTACTTTTTCTCAATTAATCGCCCGGAAACATTTATAAAATGGGAGAGACGTTACCCATATTAAATTCATCAGTGTAATTAATAATCTATGATAATCTCTATTAATACAGAATTTTAATCACAAAAAAGTAAACTAATAAGAGAATCATTCATCGAAATTATATTTCTTACAATTAATATTCTCATTCATATCGACGAGTAATTTTTATTATACATTTGAAAATATGACGAATAATCTGAACGTGCTAAATAAAAGATATAAAATCAGCCAAAAGTCTCATGAGAAAACAGGAATAAAATGCAACTATATCTCTGGTTTCCAATTATTATTGTGTTTAAATCAGGCGCATTTCATTATTCTCGGACAACAATAAAATTCTATAACATTATTTCTGTGCATTGTTGTTTTCATTTTCGGCAAAATTTCTACAACTTACTATTTGAATTAAATTAATTAAAATCATTAATAGTGAGTATAACCGTTATTTTGTGAAACACTTTTAATATGGCAATGTTTTTTTAAAATTCCTAACAGGACACTTTCAATTTTAATCTGGTATCGTACCTAAAGTACATATTATATAGATTTTATCATATTTTAATATACGATTATCATTTATATTATAATAAATAATTTCTATTTAATTTTTTCACTAATTAATTATTTACTCAACAAAACTTTTGAAACGAGAAAAGAACATCAATGCACGACATGCGGTAAGAAATTTTTTTATTAATCAGATTTACAAAAACACATGCGAATTCACACGGGTGAGATGCCGTTTGAATGCGAATTTTGCAAAAAAGTTTTTCGGATAAGAGCAATTTGATACGCATCTGGAAGTGCATTAGGATAACAAGCTATTCACGTGCAATTACAAAAAGTTTAAACGATAATATAAATTGGAACATTGCACTCTGATGAGATTTTATCTGAAGTAAATATTACGCCAAGGTTTTATATTTTCATTTTAATATTTCAATTCTCAAAGCGATAAAAGATATACAATAAACAAACAAAATATAATTGTATAGGATAATATAAAACATTTAATTAATATTTCAAACAATACTCGAAACAACTGTGCTAACTTTTACAGGAATAAATAATAAAATAATGATAATTGCAGTTATTTTCTAATATCATTATTGTTCTTTTGGTGCCGAAAAATCTTCGTCGCTTTTTATCGGTTTTGAGGTTGGTTCAAAAATTGTGCATTGATTAAGTTTCCTTGTATTTCTACACAAAACTGTTCTCCTTATTCACTTTTTCGCCATTAATCACATGAAAGCATTTATAAAATTGAAGAGCCGTTACTTATAATAAATTCATTTGTGTAGTTAATTAATAACCTATGATAATCATGTTAAGATAATCATGTATAATATAAAATTCTAACTACAATGAATTTAAATTATTAACAGAATCATTCTTCGCAATTATTATTCCTGCAATTGATTTTCCCATACATAAAGACGTCACTTGAGAACTCATACCGGAGAACGACCATTTTCATGTAATTTTTGCAATGAGATGTTCACATACAATACTCAATTAAAGAGACACCAGAAAAAGTTCCATCCGAAGGAGGAAGCACAAACTTGTTTCAATGTAAGTTTACAAATATTTTTAGGGAGGAATTTTAACAAACATTCTATCGTTAAAATAAAAATTTGTAATGATGTTACTTATTAAAATAATTTCACATCGAAACAAAGAAGTTTTATAAAGTTTTTATAGGTTAATAAATTTTGTGAAGATAGTGCTTTAATGTACATATTTTTAAGTGTACAAAAGTATATATATAAACGGGAATGTGGCATAAATTTATAATTAAATGATTAATATTGATTACTGCTTATTTTTTTAGATAGAACGTTGAATAAGAAAGATTTTATTCAATTCATCTTGACACTACAGAAATATAATCAGCGAGAAGTGTAAATACAACGTGTTATATTCTTTGGATATTTCACGATTAGTGCGTGTCTCCATCATCAAAATTAGTTCAGCGAATTTTTTCTTATTCATCAACATTATTTTACCTGTAATAGATTTTAAAATTGTTATCATAAATGTTACGAATATTATCGTACGTGCTAATTACCGTGCAGATGCGGACTGTACATTTTTGGTACCATAAAATCAATGTCAACCCATGCAAATAAATTGCGATTTCGACGTTATTTTCTGACATAATTTGCTTCGATAAGATTATTTTACTAAAAACCATTTATATTTCTTAATTGATTATTGTTAGGGATATTAGTTACACAAAATTGATAAAAATTGTGAATTTCCTTTCAAATTTTAATAAAATTGTAAAATATTTCATCTTATTTATATTAAAAATTTGTTAGCTCTTATAGCATTACAAATACATAATACAGTTTATAATTATCTAAAATTACATATTTGTATGCTATCTACATTATATTAAATAGTGTATAGTGACGTTATTTATGTTATTTACGTTCAGACAAGTACACAAGACGTTCAAGAAGAGCAGAAAGAATCGATTGAAAAACCATCAACAAGTTTTCAAAAACCAGATTCAATAGAATTTGAAGAAATTTTTTCACAATTCATGCGTTTTACTTCAAAAATGTGAAGAATTTCTTGAAAACGTTAAAGTCAATTTAGAAATTAGACGATTGAAAACATCCTCACCTGTGGAATTCTTCCCACAAATGGACGTTGAAGAAAGTAAATTGGATTGTCCGTTGTGCCGTGAACAACTTTTAGACGACGTTTCATTAAAAATACATGAAAGAAGATTCCATTCGTCTGCCTAATTAATCCTGAACAAATAATTTTGAAAATGTATTAATTTAAAAATAATATCAGATTATCAATATTCCGATATTTAATAATGGAAGCAAAATGAAATGTTCAGCAGAACAACGTCAGTAATAGTTTGCGATAAATGTGAAATCGTCGTAGAAAGTATACAATTAATTAATTTATAGCGATTTTCAAATCGCGTCGATTCGTCTTTTGTTTGAGCGGCACGCAACTCTTGATTACTCACACCCCCACACTATTGTTCAGCTTACATGTTCGGACGTGTCGCGCGGAATCGACACATAGCTACAATTTATTTTGAGTTATTTTTTTCTGTGTTTGTTATATCTACGGAGACCCGAGAAACAATATGTGGTGATTTCTTGTAACCGTGAACGATTCAAAAGACGAGATAAGATTAACGAGAACATTTATTAGCTTACATAATACATCCGATTTGGATTTTACACAAATTGCGAAATTATACCCCGACTTACGCGAATTCGACTTACGCGGTTATCGCTCGGTCGCACCTAGCGCGTAAATTCGGGGTATTACTGTACTTTATTTACCATATAAGCTTGATATTCGGACACTTGAAAAAAGCTAATAGCTTTCTTCAAGTGTCCGAAATCAAATAAAAATACAATTAAGCACAAAAAAAAAACAATAAACATTCAAAATTAAACATAATTTAAGCATTTGATAGAGTCTATAAATTGTTTGCTGGTTTCAAATCTTTGTATTCTTTTTTTACAGCGTAACAATTATGTATAATTAATACCGTAGTAAAATATTCTTGAGAGAAAAATGTCTGGCAATGCTTACTAATATATGAATCTATTCGATAAATAAAAACATCATACATTATTATGAAACTATACTTAATTGTTATTTTATTCTGGTACGATTATCTCCACATTCCGAGAACTAAAGAATCATACAATTAATTATTACAGTATTTGTTTGTTTATTCTATGAATCTGACGACGGTAAGTACACTTTTGCAATCAATAACCGAGTCTTTATCGTATGTTCTAATATGCTTCACAATAGAAGGAAATGCACTTATTTTCGAGGGGTCAAACAATGAAAAGAAGTTAAGGTTTTTCCATATTCGATCGATGCATTTCGATGACTTGTTACTATTCATAGTTTAGTTCAAACAAAGTATGAATGGTAACAAGTTCATAATTTGGCTCAAACATGTGTGCGAACACATGTGTATTCACACACATGTTTGAACCAAACAGTACAGGAAATGCTACTAATCCAAGCTTGGAAAGCAGTCTGAACCAACCTGAACCGAGTTAGCAATAAGTTTAAATTATACCAAAATCAATGTCAACCAAAGCACGCAGCGAGCTGCTTCACCTACTAAAACATCTCATGTCTCTATCAAAAGTTTGGAAATATTGTTTTTACCCATAAATGTGGACCAAAGGTACACAAACAACAAAGTTGTAAATATGTAGTTATTACACCATACAAGAGCAGTTTGGAGAAAAAGCAAGGCAGAAAAAAACAGAAAGATTTCTTTCATGCCTTAAGTTAAGGTTGCAAATTCATTCAATTTCTTTGCTTACAGCAAAGAAATTGAATGAATTTGGAACCTTTATTCAACCTTTATGCAACCTTTGCTTACAGCAAAGAAATTGAATAAAGATTGAATTTGAAAAACTTAAACGCAGGAAATATGAACTGATCAGGTAGATGGTCAGGATGATGTTAAATATAAAAATGAAGTTTCTCGGTTTTGCAATTTATGCAAAAAAGATGTAGGCTCAAAAAAGCATTATTCAGTGCATGAAGTGCAAAGATTGTGTGCACGACGTACGTTTCAAAGTGTTACTCAGAACAATATGTTTTATTGTTCTGAATGTACTGCAAAAACGGCAAAGGGGAAAAATTATAACATAAATATTAATTTTTAGCTTTGCAACCATACTTATCCTTGAACCCACGATGAAGTTACGACATACTGGTTTTTTCTGGCGATTTGGTCAGTTTTTAAATGTATGCTTTTTTAATTATAATATCTGATTATAATTTTTGGTGATATGTCCAAATTTTCTGCACTTAAAACATTACAGTACAGGACAGAAATCAGCTACCCGGTACTTGGACCATTGTAAGATGGCCGATCCGGGGGAGATAAGGGGCTTGAAACCCATTTCACGGCACCTGTGTAAGGATGCCGTCTCTTAGGTGGGATCTATTAATCCCGCGTCAGGATGGACCTAAGGGAAGGTTGTATGTGGGCGGTGACGGAGGAGGCAAATGACGACAAGTGTTTTACACAAGAAAGCCGTTTATTTGTTAACATATATGCTTACATCGGCAATCGACAGTCCTTCACTAGATTCTTCCCTCGAAGATGCGGAGTGTGAGAACTTCGGCGTCGGTCGTAGCCCCGGGGCGGACGAGATGCTGTTGCTGATCACGGCGGACGATCGGAAGATATAAGCGGCGGAGTCCACAGTTCCTTTGCGACGACACACCACAATAGAAGTCACTACCTTTCG
>NW_019386911.1:0-5832 GCF_000671375.1 Centruroides sculpturatus | reverse complement strand
TAATGGAACCTGAAACGGATCTGACGACAGAAGAACGCCAAGAACTCTTGAATGAAGAACACCAAGAAACTCGGCGAGATATGTTTTCTTCTGAAAAAGAGGATTAATGCCGATATCTGTTATTAAAGATCCTTTGAAGTAGTGTGAGGATGTCAGAACAACAGTCTTAGAATCGCATCCAAACCAGGTTGAAGCTTGGGGATTTCTACAATTGTTATGCTGTTAATTATTTACGAAAAATCCTGAAGAAGAGAGAAAAGCAATCGACATTAGACAGATTCTTTAACCCTTTCAAACGGAAAAAAACATAACTATTAAAAATGCAAGACTGTGTATGTTTGTATTTTTATTATTACATATAAATAAACATAGTAAGAAAGTATATATTTTTTTATTTTTGGGGGTCTCCAGAACGAATTAGTTAAATTTCCATTAAAACCTATGGTAAATTAATAATCGGTTAACGAACAGTTCGGATAGCGAACAAAGTCTTGGAACGGTTTATGCTCGTTAACCGATCACCCACTGTATAAACTTCGTATAATTCCGAATTAAATTATTTTTATTTGGTAATTTTCAATAAGAAAAACTGTAAACTTCATAAAAATAATTGAAAAGTTTTTGGTAATTTATATTTGATTTAAATCACTATAATTTTAATGTTAAATATCGTGTGATTTCGTCACTAACACTTATTGTCAGTCATTTGAAATCATCACGTGCTGATTACAAAAGAATCGTAAACTAAAATGTATTTCAACGTTTTTAACATTGGAAATGTTCCTTAACGATATTTTTTCATATGTTCTTGCAGATAAACTTCATCGTCAAACTGAACTTGTCACAAGACGCATTGCAATTCATATCGATCGATTTTTACTTCTGGAAACAGATCGAAACTTGTCGATTGTTCCAGACCGTAGCCATGTTGATGTCTTCATGAATGTCTTCAGGATCATGTGATACGTCACTTGTCATTCCAAAAATGATTTCTTCACGTTGTTTCTGCGCTTCTTGGAAATTAATTGTGCACTGTAACACGAATCAAGTTGTTTTGTCCTCTTATTTATAACATCTTTAATATTTATTTATTTATTTATTTAGTACAAGGAAAACCCTGTATGTACGGGATATTTATACCAAAATTACAGACTGTTATGAATATCAATACAAAAGGAATAATAATACAACAATACAGTGCGTGACAATTGGTCTGAAAAGGAAAAAAAAAGATAACACAAGGGCACTTTCAATATCATCTAAAATAATAATAATAATACAGTACAGTGGTACCTCAGGATACGAAATTAATCCGTTCCGAAACTGAGATCGTATCATGAAAATGTCGTAAGGTGGATCATCTTTTCCCATACGATTACATGTAAAACCAAATAATTCGNAAATCTCCTGAAAAGAGTATGTTGTCATTTTGTGCTGGAAAAAAAGATGGTAAGTATGCTACTAAGTGCAACAGTTGTTTGAAATTTATTTGCAAAGTGCATAGTACTATAAAAATACTATGTGATAACTCTCAAGACTGAACTACGTAATTGCATTAATATGTTCCTGAGTCTTAAAAATAGAAGTGATTATATTACCTGTGGTTTTTTAACAAATGATAGTTAGAGGCTATAAGAGATACTTTTTTATAAGATTACTTTCTTAAGAATAAGAAAAAAAAAATATCTTTGGTAAAAACTTACAATAGGGTAGATTTTTGTTTTGTTAAAAAAAGCATACACCAAAAGTTGTAACAATTTTGTGATCTCTTGTAATAATTAAGTAAAGAAAATTATATAAATAAATAAAAGTTGATTATACTAAAGAAGGGTTCCATTTAGCATTTATGTACTTTTGAACTGTCACATTGTTAAACTTGCTCTCTAAAGGCAAATTTTGCTTGGGGGCTGCGCAGCCCCCATGATACCAGTTATGATTGTAAAATTTACGAAACCAGTTAAGGGTAAATAAAAAGAAAAAGAAAAAACTAAGCAATTACCTGCAAAAAATTAAATAATTATTATATCTTTAATATTATTTTTTATATCCTGTAAACATACATTAGATAAAATCTAATACAGTATATACTATCTACACATTGGAATTTGTTTTAAAAAACCAATTTGAATGTTATAATAAAAAATACTGTAATAATAAATTCTTGAATGTGTATCAATAAAGCATTAATCGCTACAGCTGCTGAGTGTCTGTTGCTATCGTTGTAATTTGTCATTACATATTCGGCTCTATTCAAACAATGAGCGTGAATACACTTTGTTACTGACACGCGAAAATATTAAGCTGCAATTTGAAAAAAATTATAGATCTATAAATTCTTACTGTCGACCGTCTGGTCATCTGTCCGTCAGTCTTTCAGAATCACGAGAACGGCATTAGATAAATAAACGTCGAGACTAGATATGGAAGTCTTAGTGACAAAAAGGCCCGAGTAATTTCATAATTTTTGTATTTCGTTAATAAAACTACTTAAGAAGTGTTTAAATGTGCTTTTTTAGAACATGTTATTTTAGGACTTTGGTTTATTTTTATTATTCAACTTTTGTTAAAGTGCCATGGGATCATTTCCCATCCAGACGTATTTCAAACTGATTTCAGATGAAAATACTTAATTTCTTAAATTTAGTGAAGTATTTAGTTCATTTTTCCTTCTTAATATGCATAATAATGAACGAAAACTTCTCAAATCTATACTTGATTTAACTGATTTTTATACGTTTCGTGTCATAAAGACCCAAAGTTGCCTTTTGTATTACATTTAATACAAATCAGTGTTTATATTGTTTATAACAAATAAACTAGAAATAAGTAATAATTAAATGTATGATTATTTAATTCTTATAATATGGAAATAGTTATGTATTTTTCTGGTATAATGAATTAATCTCTTAATATATTCAATAGTATGACGTTTTCATTTCAGGAATATATTTATATATCATCAAGCACTGCCAGACATGCATCACTCAATAATACTTTACTAAGAAATTAAAACAGGAAATCGTGTTCAAGCAGGTAAAATAGTAGAAAAATAAAACTAGAAGAAAAACAAATTTCATATCACTCAAAAATAAAAAGAGCAGATGAGTAGCTAGTGCAGTGTTTTTCAACCTTTTCCATTGAGTGGCACACCTAATTGAAAAATAACAAATCGTGACACTCTTGACCAGCGGCGGATCTAGAATCTGAATAAGGGGGGGACTAATGGGCTAGATGAATTTTTCGCGAAAACGAATATTACGCGCAACGCAAAAGTGTTTCTACGTGTTCAAAATCAAAATTTAAGTTCATTGAATTTTGTCGAAATACCTACATGTAAAATAATAGTCTCGCTATTGTTTTTTAAATATAGTTTTATTATCAAATATATCATCATTTTATATTATCATTTTATTGATAAACAATTTTTGTTAAGTTTTTTTATACTATTTTGATGCATATATAAAATAAATATTTCATTATTTTTTTCTTATCTTTTTCATATCAATTTAAAAAATTTAAATTAAAAAAATGATAAAAAATTGTTTATTTGTCATCATTGCTTTTGAATACTATGAAAATACTGTAATATGCACCTACTTTGTGATTGAAACCACACGCTTTTCAAAGTACAATGCAACGCTTTTTAAAGCATATACAAGACACAAGTGTCCACGTCGTTCTTCTCTGGTGGTTGGCCTGGTACTGGGACTGGGAATGTGAAGGCCAAGTAATGTGGTTTGGGCGAACTCGTGACAAGTCGTGCGTACACGTAGCGTAGAACATTACATTAACATGCGATTAGTCATAGTTTCTTTGCTTACTAGATATCTCGTAGTAAAATAGAACTGACAATGAGTTATCTTAAACTATACTTAAGTAAATTTCCTAGAAAATGTCTAAAGGCTCTAAACTTTTCGATACCCCTATCGTGGTGCCGTGGCACCCTAAGGTGCCGCGGAACCCCGGTTGAAAAACACTGATCTAGTGCAACGAACGAAAGCATTATGATTGCGCTCCTCACAGCAAAATCATGTGCAAGGGATTTGAAAATATTTAATAGTGTTTTCTATGAATAATATAGGCTAAATATCAACAGAAGAAATATAAACATCTTAAAATTTTAATGAATTTCAAAATGTTAACAATTTCAATGCAATTTAATAAATCTAACTATAATTGTAATATAAGTAGATCGAGAAGAAATCAAATAGAGTGGTGTAGGTCGTGAGTGCGAGACGTGTGCAGGCGACCAGAATTTATAGAAATCAAACTGGACACGGCAAGTCGTAAATATGAGGAAACGGGAAAAGAGAATCAAGTTTCAATAAGTAATTTTAATATAAAAAATGTGGGGAACAAAATCGATAAAATTTCAAAGTATGGAAATACAATAGTTTTAAAAAGAATCTTGCAACAAAATGCGTAACTTTCCCGGTTGTTACAAGATTTTAGTCTAAAAATATCATTTTAATTATTAATATTGTTTAATCTATTACAAACAAAGGAATGTCGCTGAATAAGAAAATTCACTGAAGTAATTTTGACGACAGAGACACGAAATAATCGTGAAATTTCGAAAGTGTATAACAGATTGCATTCAAACTCTTACAATCACACAGCAGTCAGGATGCTACCTGTTGTAATTTCGGCGACTTTTCTCTGATTATATTTTTTCACTGTCAAAATAAATTCAATGAATTCTTTCTTACTCGGAATTGATTTCACATAATAAGCTCAGATTAACATTAATCATATAATTATAGTTATATACCAATAATATATGTTTAAAATTGTTTCCTAAAAAATATTTGTAAACTTACCTCTAAGCAAGTTTGTGTTTCCGCTTTCGGATGAAACTTTTTCTGATGTCTTATTAATTGAGGGCTGAATCTGAATTTTTCGTTGCAAATCTTACATGCATATGGCTGCTCTCCGGTGTGAGTTCTCAAGTGACATCTTAAAGCGTCAGGAGTTGAAAAAAGTATTCCGCAAATATGACATTTACGGCTTGTGATTTTCGGGTCATCTGGTGATATCTAATTACATAATAATTTATGAAATAATTATTTCAACGATTCGTTTAATTGCGTAATATATAAATTAAAAGTCAGATATTTTGTTCATGTTAAACTGTAGTAAATTATTCGACTGTGATCTGAATTTAACCTTAAGAAGATAATATAGTTCGTCATTTTAACAACAACAACAACAAAAAAAACATTTACTAACTTAATAACTCCATTAACAAAACAAATATTTAAAAAATGTTTTTAAATGATAAGTTGGCACAGAGTGAATAAGGAAAACTGTTTTATATTGGAAGTTCGCAAAGAATAAAAATAATAATTTCAGTCACATATTAATATTATTTTAATATTTGTTTCTGTAAATTAGCACAGTTGCATTGAATATTGTTTACAAAATAAATTAAATGTTTTATATATTCCTATTAAATTTTATTGTGTTTGTTTTTTTTATAACTGATCGCTTTGGGAATCGAAATATTAAAATAAAAATATAGAAACTTATCGTAATGTTTACTTTAGATAAAATCTCTTTGCGATGCCGTCCGAACTGGTGTCGTTCTAACTCATCTTCCTGTTTAAAGCTCCATCCACAGTCTTTGTAATTACACTTGAAAGGCTTTTCCTTCGAATGCAATTTTAGATGCCGCGTTAAATTGCTCTTCCATGTAAAACGTCTTCCGCAGAATTCGCATTTAAACGGTTTTTCAATTTTGTGAATCCGCATGTGTCTCTGTAAATTATGTTTTGTCGAAACTGTTTTACCGCAATTCGGGCATTGATGTTTTCTTTCCTTTTAAAAATTTCC
>NW_019386910.1:10069-18255 GCF_000671375.1 Centruroides sculpturatus | reverse complement strand
TCTTATAAAAATTCGCACGTCATTTTAATGATATGAAAATGTTCTATGTGAAATGATGATAACGCTAATTTATGTTTTCATGTTAAATAAATAAAAACAAAAAGGATACGTTAAAGTTTCTAATAGATTTATTTTGAGATCTTATAAAAATTCGCAAGTCATTTTAATGATATGAAAATGTTCTATGTGAAATAATGATAACGCAAATTTATGTTTTCATGTTAAATAAATAAATAACGATATAAACACTCTTTCGAACCGATTATTTTGTTTCAAATTACTCCAACGGCACATGATGAATAAGCATCCTTCAACCTTCTGATAACAAAAGCAAGGTATAAAGCACCTTTTGAAACCCTTTTAACAAGACAAATAAGATTGACAATGGAGAAGAGAGATTATTACTGTTCATATTGTTTATACTTTTTCACTTTCTTTCGACGTTTATAAAAGAAAGAAAGAAATACAGAAATTTTAAATTTTATAGAACATTATTCCTGCATACATGAATATTCGTCGAATATTCATATTAACTCGTCTGATATATTCGATTTTTTTTTGACATTTTTCTATTGTGTTTAGTATAATTAAACAGAGCTTAACGTCAGGCAGACTCAGTTTATTTTTCTATTCGCATTTTTCACCGGATGCTCGCCCTCTGGTGTTTAAAAACAAAACTATTCTATCTGGGTCGTTTGATTCATTCTTGTGTATTATCAGCAGTAAAGATGAAATAGAAAGAATCAGCAGTAAAGATGAAATAGAAGAAGAGATAGAAAAAGCAACGCTTACTGTTGGATCCAAATTGCAATTTCAAAGCCTTACGAGAGCCTGATATAAGTTTTCGTCTATTCCCACACGAAAAACGGGAAAAACAGATGATTATTCGGAAATTGATCGGTTATATTTATATTTATGAGCTCTGAATTCTGAGAGTGGATTAGACTGTTAAGAATTGACAGTTTCCCGATTGTCCAGATTTCACGAACAAGTTATGCTGTCAATTTTAAAACATTTTGTTAAAGTTTAAAATGCGGGTAATTTTGTGTAGGACACAGGGCCGGATTTAAGCATTTCGAAGCCCTAAGCCGAACTCTGTAAGGTCCCTTACCAACCCTGAACAATTTTAGAAGTCAATCATAAAAGGAAAAGAATTAAATCAGACTATGACTCTGATTTAATACGGATATTGGAAGAAAAAGACGCGAGGTTTTACTAGTCTTCTGTTTTATAACTAAGTTTAAATTTTTATACCTATTCNTATTCGCGACGAAAAAAACAATACAAGAACTCCAGTTAAAGCGCACGTGGACACACACAAAACGTAAACAAGTCACAAAGAGTCACAAACATGGCGCTGGACAATTGCGCATGCTCATTACGTCACTTGTGATGTCGACATGAAATCTCTCTATAGTTCATGAAAAACGCGAATAGACGAATTCGAAAAACGAAATAGGCGATGTCGTTTATATTACCGGAAAAATCTGAAATCAAAAGAAGAAAAATAATTTATGCGCTAGGAGGCATAAACTTTCGCCACTGGAGGCCTTGTAAAATGCCACGATATGTTTGAGGTCGATTCATTTCGGAGCGATCTTCCAGTTTTCAGAAAAGTTTATAACTGTAAATTGCTTCTCAATATTTAAAATAAAGTTTTATTTTGTCTTAATATCGAGAATTGTTTATTGTAATTTTAATTAATTTCTTTAAGTACGTACAATTATACGAAGATAATTGTGCTTACTTATATTTGTTTCTGAATATATAAACTTAAAAATCGTCATTCTAGTAATAGTTTTAACAGATGTTTTTTATACAAAGTTGTTTAAATTTCAAATTTACAGAATAATTTCACAGTAACAAATTGAATTTATTACGAAATTATCAGGAAAACGCAGTGAGATATTCATTGAAAGAAATAAATGAAAGCATCCTTTTATAGCCTTTGATCAAATTTAATTTTAATTCGCTGTCACTAAGATGCTTGATTATATTTTTATTTTTAGGTCTACAAATGATGATTAATTGAAGAAAGATAATTTATTTTGTATAAATTCAAGAACTATCAATTGTATAATGTTTAAAATATATAAATAGTTACAAACACTAAACGACCCATTAAGAATGCTAATGAGTTATTCATAAACAACGTCATTAACCACACTAAAGAGTTCTTAGTAAACAGCCTTAAGCATTAATGACGTTTTCCTTTTCTTCGCTACAGAGTATTTGCTTATTATGTTTGACGTCACACTTAACCATCTGCACAAAACACGTGTTTACCATTCAGAGGTATGGATGAACAAATTTATAGATTAAACGTTGACATCTGATTCGTAAAGATGGAAGGAAGGATGGCCATTGAGAACAATGTAATTGCCAAATAGTATGTTAAAATGAGCCGTAATTTATCGTAGTTTTATTAATAAGGTGTTAAATCATCATTAAAAATTTTGTGAATTAATCTCGTTGACTGGTGGGATAGAATTCGAAAATGGACTCGTCCAGAGTTTAAGTTAACCGTATAGCCGCTATATACGTTAGGGGGGCATAAGAATTTTAGTAAGGCTTAGGTTGGGCATAGCACAAAAAGGTGCATAGCACAAATGGGAAACACTGAATTAACGTGATACTCTCTCATATTTTGAGGAAAAAATAATATTGATTTTAAATAGATAACCATGTTTATTTTAATATTACGTACAGCGTTTTTTAATACTGTAATATTAAATAGACTGTACCGTCGTTACAATAAATAACCAGTGTTCACCCATTTCTGTGATTTCTTCGGCTGCGCCAATAGTTTGTGATAAGTTCTGCAAACACCTAAACTTAGTGCTCACATATTCAACATTTATATATAGTAATAACCCGAACTTACGCGATAGGTGGGACCGAGCGATAACCGCGTAAGTCGAATTCGCGTAAGTCGGGGTATAATCTATATATATAAAATTGCTTGTCCTGACTGACTGATTGACTGAATTACTCACTGATTCATCATCGCCCAGAGCAAACCGCTGGACCTAAAGAGGTGAAATTTGGTACACAGTTAGCGTACGTCATGAAAACGCACACTAAGAAAAGATTTTTCGAAATTCCCAAGTGGGCGGGAGAGGGAGAGCATTAAGTCTTAACCGGAAGAACGGCTTCTACTGAGCTATTTTAGATGCGATTTTTTGTATTTATCTGCGTTGTAGTAGGGTATGTCATGAGAATGTACACTAAGAAGGGATTTTTAGAAATTCCCTTGCGGGAAGTGAGGGAGAGGATATAGTCTTCATCGAGTACTTAGGTGTATTAAATTAATAACATTTCAGACATTGTTATAAATATTTTTATCCATTTCGATTTTAAAAATGTTCGAACCGTAATCGGAACCGTAAATTCGAATTTATTATTGCATATTGGTTCGATTATAGAACGATTGTAAACGTTCCAAAAATTGATCAAATTGAAGTTCGTTTGATTCTCGGCAATTCTCTTCAGCGATAGGTGTTATATAACAATTACTATGGTTATTGAAATATTGAATGTAAATGGGGTTTGATTGCAAAACCTTCGCGGACGAAGTCGCGGATAACAGCTAGTTAATTAATAATGTTAACTTTACATTCCAAAGATAAAGTTTTTCTTTTCTTGTTTGATGCGGAAGAATCAGTTCTACTTAGTTTGGATGATATAGTAGAGTCTCTCAAGTCTCCGTAGATATAATAAACGCAGAAATAAATAACATAAAATAAATTGTAGTTATACGTCAGAACATGTAAGCCGAACAATAGTGTGGAGAGAGTGAGTAATCAAGAGTTGCATGACGCTCAAACAAAAGGCGAATCGACGAGATTTGAAAATCGCGTAACTCCGAGTTCGCGTAAGTCGGGGTAGCGTAACACGGGGTATTACTGTTTTTATTATCAAATTTTCAAATACAAGATTTCAAACAACATAGCTGTGTTTTTAAGACAACATAACACAAGTAACCCTTATTCGTGCGCAAACACTCATCATTATGTCACGCGTAGAGTGGCACAGCATATTTTTGGATATCTTATTTATTGTATAATGAATTTTTGCTTTCAATATTTTGTGAACGATCTTCACATGCCAAACTCTTCATTCACAAACTATTCGTTCTCCTGTTTGTAAACGAAGAGTTGGATACTTGGCCCTTGCACGTTTCGTCAATCGCTCCAGGAGTTTCCTCACTTTTACAAAACTTTAGTGACAATTTATTGTTTCTCGGTACCTCAGTTTCCATTTTTTTCTTTCTTTTTTTTTGGCGTGACGACGCAAATTAAATTATATATTTATATTTATTATTTTGGGATCATATATTGAAATTTTTATTCACTGCAATGTGCAGCAGCGAAATAAATAATTTACTTAGATTCTTTGATAATTTTGCAATGCAAATACGTGTAATTTATTATAAATTATAATAAATAAATGATGCCTTGAACACAGTTAAATTCTTCCGAGCAGATTATTTTCATTGTAATTAATTTTAAAACGCGCGATGAATAAGCAAACTTGGACCAACTGATAAGAAAAACAAAAGACGTTTTGAAAACCTTTTCACACCATAAATGAGATTGACAAGTAATAAGACAGATAATTGGCTCTGTACGTTTAGTTGTCGCGGTAAATTTTAAATACTTCCGGGAATAAAGTTCAAGGATAATACATTATATATACTTTAAATATAATATTAATAATTGTTATTGATGATAGGCGTTTCGACATTAATCACCAACTAACCGATTTTTTAAACTATTTATTGTTACGAGACATTCCTTTTGCATTTGTTAGAATTATTTACAGGTGGGAATTAAATTTTCACTTGAAGATTAATCCAAGACGTTTTCCCCCTAATGTCTTCTTTCCGATTACATTTTGTATTAATCTGTTATTAATCATCGGAAGCTATGTTCATTCTTTAAATACTTTTCTTACTTTTTTTCAATAAAAAAAACAATATTGTAAATAAAATACAGCTTCGTTGTGTTGAATATTTTAAAGATTAATTCTGAATCATATCTAAATAATTATTCCGTAATGCAGTACATAATAATTAGTTTTACTGCTGAATACTTATCGAATATTCTTACATTAAATAATCTGCGATATTTGCTTTTATTTTTAATTTGAAAGCTTTTAAAACTGGTTAAATTGAATGCGAAAAAAAAATCATTTCGAAATTGCTTCTATTCCTACTTTTTCCATGTATTTTAGTGTTGTTCTTATCTTTTCTCTATAATCGTAATCTTTTCGTTTTATTTAGTCTTTGTGTACGAATGTAATGTTTTATGTGAATTTGTTTAAACATCGTTGAAACTTAAACCTAATTGAAAGATTAAATACACATTCCTATGATTATGAATTTAAATATCTTCAACAAACTGTAATTCGAGTGTTATAAACAACTGAAGAAGCCAAAAATAATAGATTATCCGTTTATTGCAATTGTTCAATTCAAACAGGAAAAACTGAGCTTATTTATTACAGTATTCACGAAATATTCACCAAATGCTTTATCGACTTTTTATTTACACATGCTTAACTACTATTTGGATTATTTTTCACTTCACACGGTTACATATACATTATCACCAAGATTACTTATATTTATTTCCGACTGTTTAAATTTGGAAATCGTCATTCTAATAATATTTTCATGCAAATTTGTCGAGAATTACAATTTCTCAGAGACAAATTAAATTTATAACGAAAGAATGGGAAAAAACTGAAAAATTCATTTTTACTAAATAAAAGCGTTTCCACAGCATAAGTCATATTTGACCATTCAACATCACTAAAATGCTTAAAGATATTTTTTTTATATATAATAATAATGTTAAAATAATAATGATTAATTTAGGAAACAATTTATTCCATATAAATTCAAGAACTATCAATTCTATAATGTTTAAAATATAATAATATAAATAGTTACAAACACTAAAAAATGCATTAAGAATGCTAATGAGTTATCAGCAAACTTTCAGCTTCAGTGAACAATGTCATTAAGAATGATGAGTTTTCGGTAAACAGCCATAAGGCTGCCATACACGTTAAGTTAATCCTTTGAGGCTGCCTGACCTTGAGCAACTTCAGAATTATCTATTGCCCATACACGAAGAAGAAAATCTCTCAGCAGAGGCGTAGCTAGGGTGGGACAAATAGGGCACGTGCCCCGGGCGTCACTCGCAGAGGGCTGACAAATTGTTTCCAAGAAAAACAAGATTTGTTTCTGGAGGGGGCG
Source organism: Centruroides sculpturatus (assembly GCF_000671375.1). Taxonomy (NCBI): domain Eukaryota; kingdom Metazoa; phylum Arthropoda; class Arachnida; order Scorpiones; family Buthidae; genus Centruroides; species Centruroides sculpturatus. The sequence continues at coordinate 11,990 of NW_019386910.1, read as the reverse complement.
CCATTATAGGGTCGTGTTCAGGGCGCCTGTTATGTTCGTTACGCCATTGTCTCTCAGTCAGTCAGTCGGCCATGGCATCTGATGACGACATAATGACTGTTCTTGGATGTTTATTGGCAACAAATTCTATTAAAACTTGTGGGAAAAAAGTATGCATAGAAGTCTGTGGTGTTAACAGTAGTAGTAGTGGTTTGGATAGCACTGATTACAAAATTAATTTTTCATACTAATAATTTTTTATGGAATTATTTCAGATTAAATCAAATCAAATTCAGATCAAAATTAACTTTTAAAGAGAAATCTTAGGCTATAGATTCTGTTAAAAAGCATCAATTATCAGCGAAAGATNCACTAAAGAGTTCTTAGTAAACAGCCTTAAGCATTAATGACGTTTTCCTTTTCTTCGCTACAGTTTATTTGCTTATTATGTTTGACGTCACACTTGAACATCTGCACAAAACAGGTGTTTACCATTCACAGGTATGGATGAACAAATTTATAGATTAAACGTTGACATGTGGTTCGTAAAGTTAAGACGGAAGGAAAAATGGCCATTCAGAACAACGTAATTGTAAAATAGTATGTTAAAAAAAGCCGTAATTTACCGTAGTTTTATTAATAAGGTGTTAAATCATCATTAAAAATTTTGTGAATTAATCTCGTTGACTGGTGGGATAGACACATGCACATGCGGGCTTATTTCATCTAGACTAAGTGTTAAAAAATATTTTTCCACGTTTATAATGAATTTGGCAACAGTGGAAAATTTATGTGATGGAGAAAAAGCAAGTTGACATACTTAACACTTAAGAAAAAACAATTAATGCAGTATTTAACGTTTGAAATTTTTATTCACTGCAATGTACAACAGCGAAATAAATAATTTACTTAGCTTCTTTGATAATTTTGCAATGTAAATACGTGTAATTTATTATAAATTATAATAAATAAATGATGCCTTGAACACAGTTAAATTCTTCCGAGCAGATTATTTTCATTNTTATATGAATTGATATTTCTATTGACTATTTTAAATAATATCAATATTGTTTAAAATAGTCAATAGAAATATCTTAGACGGATACAAACGAAAAGGATACGTTAAAGTTTCTAATAGATTTATTTTGAGATCTTATAAAAATTCGCACGTCATTTTTATGATATGAAAATGTTCTATGTGAAATGATGATAACGCAAATTTATGTTTTCATGTTAAATAAATAAATAACGATATAAACACGCTTAAACTCTTTCGAACCGATTATTTTGTTTCAAATTACTCCAACGGCACGTGATGAATAAGCAACCTTCAATTTTTTGATAAGAAAAGCAAGGTACAAAACACCTTTTGAAACCCTTTTAACAAGACAAATAAGATTGACAATGGAGAAGAGAGATTATTACTGTTCGTATTGTTAATACTTTTTCACTTTCTTTAAACGTTTATAAAAGAAAGAAATACGGAAAATTTAAATTTTATAGAACATTATTCCTGCATACATGAATATTCGTCGAATATTCATATTAACTCGTCTGGTATATTCGATTTGTTTTTTACATTTTTCTATTGTGTTTAGTATAATTAAACAGAGCTTAACGTCAGGCAGACTCAGTTTATTTTTCTATAGACGAATTCGAAAAACGAAATAGGCGATGTCGTTTATATATTACCGGAAAAATCTGAAATCGGAAGAAAATAAATAATTTATGCGCTAGGAGGCATAAACTTTCGCCACTGGAGGCCTTATAAAATGCCTCGAAATGTTTGAGGTCGATTCATTTCGGAGCGATCTCCCAGTTTTCAGAAAAGTTTATAACTGTAAATTGCTTCTCAGTATTTAAAATAAAGTTTTATTTTGTCTTAATATCGAGAATTGTTTATTGTAATTTTAATTAATTAAGTATGTACAATTATACGAAG
>NW_019386910.1:0-6867 GCF_000671375.1 Centruroides sculpturatus | reverse complement strand
TTAAAATAATAATGATTAATTTAGGAAACATAATTTATTCCATATAAATTCAAGAACAATCAATTGTATAATGTTTAAAATATATTAATATAAATAGTTACAAACACTAAAAAATGCATTAAGAATGCTAATGAGTTATCAGCAAACTTTCAGCCTCAGTGAACAATGCCATTAAGGATGATGAGTTTTCGGTAAACAGCCTTAAGGATTAAAGAGGTTTTACATTTTGTGGCTTTAGTCTGCTAATTATTTTTGACGTCACATTTGAAGACATGCGCAAATCATGTGCTTACCGTTCTGCTATAAAAGCGTGAACTCAAAGTCGTTTAGTACATAAAGCTTAGTTTACACTGAGCGCGATTCGCTAGAGAAAGCGGAAAACAGAGCGAATAACCGGTCAAACATGATTTGTTGGACCGATTATTCGCTTTCGCTAGCGAATCGAGCTCAGTGTGAACTAAGCTTAAGAAGCAATTGCTCTCCCGTACTGAACTTCGTGTACATTTTTAGTTATTCCATAAATAACTGAAAATAATTTTCGTCTGAAATGGTAAGTTTCATTTTACTCATATATTTCTTTATTTATTGGGGTAAAACCTATATATAGATATATTTTTGTTTACTATAGGAAAATCAACGGAATGGAAATGCTGATGACGACGAGCTGATCAGGCGATCGATTGAGGAACTAAACGGTTTATTTCGACTGGCCGCATACAGACTATGCCAGATGATATACATACAACGGACAAGAAAATACTTGAAACTTATTGAACGGGAAAACAATTGTAAACGTAAGTTGAAGAAATTAATTGACAAGTTGAAAAACGACACGAAAGAGACAAAGAAAGAGATTTCTCAATCATAAAAAGAGAATTCAAATTTAAAGGAAGAAAAGAAGAAATTAAAAGACGACGTTCTCAGAGTGAAATTTTCGTACGAATCGAAAACCGCACCATTATCGAACGAGATAAAAGAATATATAAGGGGAACCTTAGAGGATTTTAATGAATCAGCAGACCCCTCTCGATACGTTGTCCATCTAATAGGTAGTTGAACATGCTGAAAGGCAGATTCATTGTATTTTGTATACTCTATTTTAAATATGTTATTGATAAAAATTAACGTTAAATATACAATTTAATTGTGTTTATTTTGAAATTATAAAACATGAAATAAATACTTTTGTAAATTTCTTGGAAGTTGATTTTTTAATTTTTATGGAGTTAACAGAAATTTGAATTAATAGTTTGGTATTGCATTTGCTACGTTGTAACTAGTAACTTATAGAGAGAGATCATTTCGCGTTTACTTAAAAAAAAAAGAATTAAAGAGACAAAGTTGATGGACGTTTCGAAAACACAGACGATTTTCCAGCGAGCTTTACAAAGTGTATTATACACAAAATACCATAGAACTAAAACTAAGCTTTCCAGTTGCCATTCATTAAGTTTGTCGTGACGTCGCACGTTGGAGAACAGACTTATACAAAACATGCGACTTGTCACGTGACTACTCGTAATTGTCACTTGTTTTAACCACGCCACTTGGCGTGTTTCCGGACGACTTATTTTTCTCGAGTAAGACTATTTTCACTATAATTTGCAGGCATACGTCATAGAACAGTGACATCACACTTCCCTAGTCATGATTCACCACTTCACGGAATCCAAAGAGTCCGCGGACCAGAGATTGATATGTTTGCAAGTAAAATTATATTAGTTACATAAATTTTAAAATAAAACGATAACAATTTATAATACATTTATCAAAGACTTTGTTGAAAATAAATAATGGCGGCTGTATTATAAGAATATTCGGATTCTGGTCGAGCCTTTTGTTGCACTCGATGCTCAGTGTTAAATAAATATATGATTGTTGGACTTCGAACTCAAATTGTGAATTGGAAATAAAGCCAAGTGTTTATTTATATCAGTTTTTACTTGATACGTGACAACAACACGTTTCGGGCATAAAGCCCCTCATCAGTCAACTAAAAGATAAGGTTTTTAAATTATTACATAAAATATCTAATAAAACAGAATTAAAATACAGTAATGTATATTTTTTACCATATCCACTTTTAATCCGTTATACATACAACGCTTTATCCTAATGGGCGCACACAACTTATTTTACAATAAGTGGAGTAATTTCATTAAAATTTGCTATAAATGAACTTTTACCTATTTCACAATATCCAAGAATCTTAGACATAATCAGATTTTTCTCGAAAGAGAAGTAGACAATTTTTTACGTTATTGTTTTTTAAATTAACCATATCCGCGTTACATACTGCATTGCAGTTTTGTACTGATTTGCATATTACAAAGAAAGATATTATTGATAACAGCATAACTATTATAGATAATTACAATCAACATTAATGTATGTTGTGTGTATTATAATATTTTCATCCAGTTCTCATTTATTTTTACACTTAAATGTTTATTGATACAATTTTTGGCTATTAAAAGTGAGAGGCTTTCTTTAAATTTTCTATTATACATATTTTTATCTTTGTGTAGGATTTTAACATTATTTTTATCTATATTACAGTTATTTATTAAACAATGGTCATGAAAAACAGCTAATTTTGCATTTATTTTTTGTAAATCTTTGTTGATGTTCTCATATAGTCCTTTTATATATGGAAAACTAGTATATTTTGTATCTGTATTCAGCTTTTTTTTTGATTTTTTATTATTCATTNTTTAAATTATATTTGTTACTTATTTATTAAATATCTATACAACGTGTTGATTTTAAAATTAGCTATTTTTCGTCTATAAAATTTAATCCATAAATTGTTTTGGTAGTAAAATGGACTTGCCATCGATCTTTTGCTGATAATTGATGCTTTTAAACAGAATCTATAGCCCAAAATTTCTCTTGAAAAATTAATTTTGTGATCTGAAATAATTTCATTAAAAATAATTCGTATGAAAAATTAATTTTGTGATCAGTGCTACCCAAATCACTACTACTACTATTTATGCCTATACCATAGACTTCTAAGCATACTTTTTTCCCGAGAGTTTTAATAGAATTTGTTGCCAATAAACATCCAAGAACAGTCAGTATGTCGTCATCAGATGCCATGGCAGACTGACTGACTGAGAGACAATGGCGTAGCGAACGTAACTGGCGCCTGGGGCACGATACTATATTGGCACCCCCTTCCACTCCAGAAACAAACCTTCTTTTCTTGGAAACCATTTGGCGCCCCTCTGCGAGTGGCGCCCGGGGCAAGCTGCCACACCCTAGCTACGCCTCTGTTGAGAGCTTTTCTTCTTCGTTTGTGGGCGATAGGAAATTCTGAAGTTCCTCGAGGTCAGGCACTTTCAAAGGATTAACTTAACGTGTATAGCCGCCTTAAGGCTTCATATCCGGCTTGCAGCCTTGGTAATTTCAAAATCGATATTTCTAACATCTTGTAGAAAATAAAACTGAAAACATTCAAACGTCTAACTGTTTACGTAAGTCGTAAAGAACTGGCAGCAAACGGTCTTTGTTACAGCCTACTTTAAATTACAGTATATTTTGGTTTAGCGAATAATATTGAATACGGCCCAAGTCTGATATACATCTATTTGACTGACGCTTAGCTGCATTTGAGTTCGAAACCCTTGTTCTAGACCAGGGCTTCTTAAACTTTTTTTATTCACGACCCCATTTATGATTGTGATTTTTTTCGCGACCCAAAAAATATAAAATAAAGATATAGGCTATACAAATTTGCAAAAACAATAATGATGTGCTACCTGGTCTCTTGTGTTACAATCAGGGCTGTGGAATCGCGTAAAAATCTACCGACTCCGACTCCGACTTTTCCTTACCATCCGACTCCGACTAGGGGCAGACTTGTTACCGAAAGAGACCCGGAAATTCTGATGTCATCACGTGACCTCAGAATAAAATATTCAATAAATAGAGTTGTAATAAAGATAGAGCGTAGAAACTTTTTATTCCAAAGCTAAAAGACTTCTCTAAGTAATATATAAATATGTATTCGATAATTTTTACTTTTCCGGCTGTTATACAGAAGGAAAGTGTAGCGCTCGGTCAAAAAATGACCCCGCCCAAATTTTTACATTTTTGGACTCGGAACACCTTGAAATTTCGAGATATGCAAAAGATTCGAGGTTTTTTCTATGTGTGGATGTTAGACTGTGTGTGGGGTGCATGATTTCGTTCACCCTGTTTGAAGCCTAATAATTTCTGTAGTCAGAGTGGTCAAAATCGGAGTCGGATGGTTTAACACAGGAGTTAGTTATTTAAGTCAAAGTGGTTGAACTAAATCATTCTAACATCTTAAGCGAGAACATCTTAACAGGTTTTACTGTATTATTATAAAATGGCAAAAAAGCTTACTTTGAGGGTAAAGATGAGTTTTGTTTTATTTTTTTAAATTTTGAACGCTAATAACGAGTAAAATATTCATTAAGAGATATGATACATGATCACTTTTATGTCTTTACCCTGTCGACCTTTAATTAAGAAATTTAATAATAATAAACAATAAACAATAAGAACCAAAATTTAATAATAATAAACAATATCTCAGAACAGAAAATAAAGAAATTAAACAAATTAGACGCCAACACACACGCGTGCGCGAATTTTTCCCCTTTATTGACTTTTTTGAGGGGTTCGGGAGTTCTCCAAACGTGTAGATTTGCAAAAAAAAAACTTGGAGGGTCAAATTTGACACGATTCCAATACTTTTCCGTTTTATATACATAACAAGTTGGTAAGTAAAAAGGAGTCGGAGTCGGCGGATTTTTTGACGACTCTGACTCCGACTCCACAGCCCTGATTACCTTGGAACAGAGACAACTGAATACACTGAAAAGCGACAACACTGCACTAGTTCACACTATAATCAGTGTTACTGAATCATTGTCTCCCTGCACCAGAAGTGACACAAAGAGCAACTCACGAAACCTATGACACAAAGCTTGCCATTTTCAAACTCTCACAAATTATTTTCAATATTTTTCATTAAAATCTCGCGACCCCAAGATTTCGCTAAGCGACCCCAAATGGGGTCGCGACCCATAGTTTAAGAAGCCCTGTTCTAGACCATTAACCACAAAAATTTAATAGGATAAATGCTCCTTACTCAGGATCTTCCGTGCAAAATTTCGTTTCTTAACCCATCCACAGATGTTAAACGAAACAAACACGGGAGGATAGCGTATGCTTCGTGTTGCCTTTTTTAAACAAATAAAATACTTAGAATAATTCTTTATTAATGAAAGGTATTAAGAATCAAAATCTTCACATTTTATTATTTTTCTTTTTGCCCTTACGTACAGTAACTTTTAAATTGTAGTAAACAATGTGTCCAGTTATAGAAAGACATAATGCTACCTTCTACAGGTGTTTAGCAAGCATTACCATAAACAACAGGTGGAGTTAAGCATGACAAACCAAATTAAATTAAATAAATGAAAAATAAGATTTAAAAATTGTCACAATAAATAATTTCTCGTTTAATTCATTATCTTTCTTTAAAAATTATTTTCGAATATTCGTGGGATTCGTACCAGAATTTATATATAATTTATTTGGAAAGACAATCAGCTATACGCGAAAACATTATTATTCAGGACCATTTCTTTAATAAAAAACAAAGACATTTTTTTAATGAAATTGCCAAGCAGATTATGCAAACAGATTGTTCAATCTGGCTACTTTACAGAATCATAGTTTTGTGGATGGTAATTGTCAAAGCTGTAAAGTCAGAGTCAGAGTCAGAGTCGTGGAGTTTTAATGTTTTAGCTGGAGTCGGAATCGGATGGTAAGGAAATGTCGGAGTTGGAGTCGGTAGATTTTTACGCGACTTCACAGCCCTGATAAAAACACTCATTTCTCCATCATCAAGTAATTTGAAGGAGAATCACGAGTACCGTATCGCATTTGAAAATATCAGAGAGCTTAATGTTTTCTACCTCCTTCTCAACTTCTGAAATTGATTAAAAACCCTCGACTGCAATTAGGTCCTGATGTTGTAAAATGCTTTTACAATACATAAATTCTGTCATATTGTCGTGCAGTGATTCACGTTTAGGTTAGGTTAAACCATGACTTTCTTTCCAGACCTTACGCGTGAAAAATATTAAATAAGACATGATATGAAAGGCACAAAACTATACACATCAAACAAATAATTAAAACATTTAGAGGCTGTCCATAAATGACATCTACACTGGGTTACGACAAGTCAGAAAATATCGGACAAAAAAAGGGAAAAGTTGACCTTCAATGGACGTCTGTTTTACTTCATTAACTTTTACACAATTAATACATTTTACTATGATTAAAGTGATAAAAAAAGTGGTTGAGTTTTGCTGGACGTCCAAACAGGAGTTACGGAATTGTATGCAAACTGGGACAAGATAGGAGGGATGTAGAAATTTACGTAAAAAGAAAAATGTCAACGTAATTTATGGACAACCCTTAAAAGCTATAAAATTTGTCAGTACTCTATGTAAAACCAGCAAAAATAAGTTATAATCTATGCCGAAAACTAGAAACTGTAAGTAATATTTATCTAACTATACATATTTGTAAAACTTAAATAGTTAAATATTACTACAGCAGAGCGTCGTTTATCCGAACGTCGGTTATCCGATAGTATTCCAGTCGGCAAATTTAAATTTTCGTTAGTGCCGTCGCGCTGCAATCTTTAGCTATATCTTCGGCTACTCCAATATTTTTTGTTAATGTGTGTGTTTTAGCTGGCAGCACTAGCACTTTTGTGTGGGGTTTTTTGGTGACACTGTGTAGTGCTGAATCGAACGTTTGTGATACTAGATTAACTTCTAAAGTATAATTATTTTTGTTTTTATATTTTTCAAT